>NC_090438.1:38987651-39142651 GCF_031143425.1 Pleurodeles waltl | reverse complement strand
TAGGAGTCCTTCACACCTGGATATCAGGCCGAGGGTGAGGTTGGCACTCAATAAACCTTCATAATAACGAAATGTGACATAACATAGCATAACATAACATAACGCAACATAACGTAATGTGATGTAATGTAACATAACATAATGTAACATAACAACATAACGTAACGTAACATAACGTAACATAACATAACATACCATAACATGTCATTTTTGCTTGTAACCACCTTTTGGGTCACTGGCTTGTAAAGGTGCATCAATTAACTGAATATGTAATTCTCTGGCCTGTAAGCATGAATCTCAAAGAACACATGGCAACTGAGCACACATTTTAATAGAGGCATTGCTTAGAAAAGCAGGTCTACCTACCAGGACCAGCTCTTGCACACACACAGAAACAGTAACCTAAATGGCATCCTTATGCCCACCGAAAGTATCAATAAGTACCCTATTTCACCAATGTTGACATTTGTATATCTATCTGATTCCTGTACGGTAAACATCTGTTCAAATCAAATAACTGAAGATAAAATATGGACCCAAACGAAACCATATGTCAGTATTATTGTTTCGTTGTGCTTATTTCAGCCCTGTTATACACTAAAATAAATATATGAATCTGTCATGTATCTCGTTGAATTAGAGTCTGTTGTCCACATGTAGCCAGTATAGGTTAAGGCTGCAAGTACTCAGAAAAAAAGATTAACAGAGAATGGCTAGCGAGAGAGAAAACAGATAAGCTAGCTACCATAAGTTTACGTATGTTTGCCGCATAGCATTAAAAAGTAATGGCGGCCATATTGGAATGATGGTTTACTGCATTGATAGTCATAAAAAACAGTTGTACTCAAATGTGAATGTTTGATCCATCATTCCGTTAGATTGAACCATTATTCCAATATGACCGCCATTACTTAATTAGGGTACTTATTGATACTTTCGGTGGACATAAGGATACTGTTTACGTTCGCTGCTTACGTCTCACTCATTATTTCAACATGGCCACCATTACTCATAGCCTTACGGCGACTTTACTCTATTCAGTCCTCTTTCTACTTCCCGAGAGGAATCTATATACGTACACTGTAGCGGGCCGCCTTGGATTCGGCCAGTGACACGCTTCACATGCAGATCGTCATGTACCCCGGGGGCACAACGACAAGAGGAACACCTAATGTGTTCCCCGGGGGTACTGGTGGGAGAATCCTCTCCTGGGACGCTGGAGACTTCCGGGGTCGTGACCTAAAGAGGCTGCCCTCGCTGTAAGGAGAAGAGGAAGAAAACACCAAGAGAGGGGACGGAGATGCACTCTCCATATCGAATTCGGAGGAGGACACGCCGACAACAATGTCGAGAGGTGAAGACGTTGGATCTGGTTTCCAGGAACCGAGGAAGCGCCCAAGCAAGATGTAGCAAGGAGAAGAAGCACTGGAGTCCTAGATCAGACCCGAGAGGTGCTGGGACTCTCACAACACGGAGCTGCCCAGCCACGTTCCAGGAGGGACGTGGCTCCACAAGGTACGGGGTTATTCCAGGAGGGACGGGCCGTGATAAAACGCATGAGGGGAGGAGAAGTAAAGACAGTAAAGGAGACCTAGGGAAGGGACTTATCGAAATAGCAACCCTTAATTGAGGATAAATGTAACCTCTAGTGGAAGCAGCCTATGAGAAAATACACACATATGCACATGCACGACCAGCACTAATATTTTTGGGTGAAACACTGTATAAGGGGAAAGGAAAACAACCCACCCTCACTGACTTCCACGTACACCTCCCCGGTGCCCCTACCCCAATATAACCCCAAGACACACTTACCTGAAGCCCGTCCTCTGTTTCTTTTGTTTTTCGAGGAACATACGCTGTGGCTCAAAAACCCTGGAGGCAGTATACAGCGTCACCCGACACCTGGAGAGCAGATCCTCACCAGACCCACCTAAACAAAGGAAAAGAAGAACATAGGATCAGAGTGTTTTTTTCTGGCAGAAGCATAAATACTGAAAATTAAACCATATTAATATTGAAACCACCCTAATAGAACTGTGTTACTCAGCCATAACCCCTCACATACACACAATGTACGTTTCCCTGGTACAGATCCTGAGGACGCTGGGATTCGGTAGAACACGTTTTCTCAAGGTAACAGCTTATGAGGGGTTGATTTTTTCGATGCGCTAAGGGTACGTCTGGGCATGTTTGGAGACGAGCTCCATTACGGTTGGAACATAAGCGTGACACAGTTGTGCCGTTTTTTCTAACTCAAAGAGCACACCAGTGCTACATATAGATATAGTTGACAAAGTGGGCTCTATGCTAATATGATTAACGCCAGTTAAAAACGTTTTACATAATTACTTACAACCGTCATTTTTGTAATCTTGTTCCCTTCTCTTGACTAGTTTCTGTTGGTAGACATCAGACTTATCATGGTCCCGTGAACTTCTACTTCTGTTTTAAACTGTTGAAGTTTTGGAACTTATCTGCCTTGGTGATAAGGTAGAGGAGACAGTTTTTTGGACTACTTGAAGTGACTGAAGTCTGCATTAAACGCCGGGCACAGGTACTTACCTAGGAATGTGTTACTTCTCTTTGGTCACCAGCCTTTGGTTCTTTATGGATTACAATATCCTTTTAGTCTGTCTTCTATATACTTCCTACCTTCATGTGATTTTTAAACTGGAAATTTAGTGGAAGTATTACAAACTCAATGATGTAATTATTACAATTCAGCTTTCTCATATATGATTGACCTACATTATGAATGGACACATCATATTCAATGTTTTTGGTAGGTTGACAGGATTTGCAATAATGACTCTGACTGAATTCTTATTGTTAGAAATGGGGTATTTGGTTGACCGTCAGATTACCCCCTGTCCAAGCAAGGACCCTCACTCTAGTCAGGGTAAAGGAGAATCACACTCAGTTAACCCTGCTCCCCCCTTGGTAGCTTGGCACGAGCAGGCAGGCTTAACTTCAGAAGCAATGTGTAAAGTATTTGTATTGTCGCGTGTGTTCTCATTATTCTAAATGAGACTGCTGGATTTCTAGGCAGCAGGATCGATAACGGTGTGGGGGACTGAGTCTGACCCACGTGTAAAGAACTCTGTCACCCTAAATCCGTTTTTTGCTCCGGCTAACTAGCAGTGCCTCATTTCTCCCACGGGGAAGAGATGATTGGGCAGCCGAGCGCATGACATCTTTGGAACTTTCTCAGGGAAGTCGTGGTCACTCAGATCCAAACCAACTCTCTCATTTACAGTATGATCTCATATACAAATGACAAAGGCAGTATAAGTTTTATATAATGTTTTAATAAAACAACTGTAATTTAGATAATAAGGCGTGAGCCGTAATAACCAGAACCATACAACACAGTAGGATTGAAATAGTCACCAGGAGAGTAAAACATAAGAACAAAGCTATCATCATGTCTATTAGTTTCTACTCTCCCTCTGCTTGATCTATTTCGAGCACAGCATGTTAAGCTTCTAGCTTGCCTTTCTGAATCACTGGGGAGACATCAGCCCTCATACCTGAGCAAAGGCCTGTGATCTGGTTCAGCATCTGCAACGAGGCAGTCAGCGTCTAGTTGTGGTACCCTGGTCGGAATCTCCCTCTTGCGTGTATTGGGACAAGGAAGTGATTTTATAACTAACATGTCAGCGTGATCACAAAATGTCCCTACACAGGAATGCCAAATCTAAACTCCTACCACGTCTATCGGCAATGTACCAGACTGTATCCATGACTGAAGCACAGAGTGAGAACTCCAGTGCTGAAGTAGGCTAAACAGTGTGATATGAATAAATAACAAAACCGTAGAACTGGCTATCTGAAAAATAACAGTACGAAGCCTAATTAAAAGCATACAGAGCAAATTGCACAGAGGCTCTAAGCTGCAAGCAAATGAATAAAATACATCCAGGGCAAAGTGCACAAAGGCCTAAAGCCTGAAGCTAACGCGCAAAGGATACGTAAAACTAACCACACTACAGTATCAACACACACAGTAACTCAGTGAAAACACTACAAAATGACACAACACAGATTTAGAAAAACAATATTCATCTAAACAAAAGAAGACCAAAATGACAAAAATCCAACATACACAAGTCAAGTTATGAATTTTCAAAAAATAGGAGTTTTAATAATAGGAAAACAGTTAGAATGGGGTTAGCGCTCAAAAGTACCTCAGTAGCACCAAAATAAAGCTACACGGGCGAGCGTGCGTCGAAAAAAGGTCAGCGATGCGTTGATTTCTCACCTGTAAGCGAGAACTTGCGTCGTTCCTTCTTCGGTCGTGTCGGCGTGCATCGCTTCTTCTCTCCCGCAAGAGAGCGATGCATTGATCCAGACGTGCACCTCGGGTCCAGGCAGGCTTTGTGCTGATTTCCCACTCCCAGCAATGTTGCGTTGAAAATCCGGTCACACGGTATCACAAAACCGCGCTGCGCGGGGTTTGCATCGTTGTCAGCCTCCACTAGCGGGTGTTGTGCATCGTTTCTCCAGCTACGTTGCATCGATCGTCCAGCCGCGATGCAGGTGGAGCATTGATTTCAGCTGTGAAGTCGGCGGCGCGTCGTTTATCAGCCGCGTCATGGATGGTGCGTCGAAAATTTCCCCGCATGCCAATCTATCCGTGGATTTTCAGTTCTTAGCTGCCAGCTTCAAGGGCCCAAGGACTAGATTGGGCACCACTTGGCAGGACAGGAGTCTCAATAGAGAGTCCAGATGCTGGCAGAGGAAGTCTTTGATGGACCTGAGACTTCAACAACAGTAGGCAAGCTCAGTTCAAGCACTTGGAGATTCTTCTCTTCGAGTAATGCACAACAAAGTCCAGTCTTTGTCCCCTTTCACAGGCAGAAGCAGCGACTGCAGGATAGCTCAACAAAGCACAGTCACAGGCAGAGGAAGCACTTCACCTCAACTCTACAGCTCTTCTCCTTGGCAGAGGTTCCTTTTGATTCCAGAAGTGATCTGATTTTCAGGGGTTTTGGGTCCTCTTCTTATATTCCTTTTTGCCTTTGAAGTAGGCCTATTTCAAAGGAAAGTCTCTCCTGTTTGTAAGATCCTGCCTTGCCTAGGCCAGGCCCCAGACACACACCAGGGGGTTGGAGACTGCATTGTGTGAGGGCAGGCACAGCCCTTTCAGGTGTGAGTGACCACTCCTCCCCTCCCTCCTATCACAGATGGCTCATCAGGAAATGCAGACTACGCCCCAGCTCCCTTTGTGTCACTGTCTAGAGGAGAGGTGTGAACAGCCCAACTGTCAAACTGACCCAGACAGGGAATCCACAAACAGGCAGAGTCACAGAATGGTGTAAGCAAGAAAATGCCTACTTTCTAAAAGTGGCATTTTCAAACAAACAATCTAAAAACCGACTTCACTAAAAGATGTATTTTTAAATTGTGAGCTTAAAGGCCCTAAATTCCATATTTCTGTCTGCCCCCTAAGGGAATCTACCCTTTGATAATATTTAAAGGCAGCCCCCATGTTAACCTATGAGAGAGATAGGCTTTGCAACACTGAAAACCGAATTTGGCAGTATTTCACTGTTAGGACATGTAAAACACACATGCTTGGCAGACACTGAAAATCGCGACGGGTGCAACTGCACCCGTCGCACACAGGCAACTCCGCCTGCTCCATTCGGAGCCGGCTTCCTCGTTGCTGATGCTTTCCCGCTGGGCGGGTGGGGGCCTTTTGGCGGTCGCCCGCCCGCCTGGCGGGAACCGCCAGAAGACCGCACTACGGTCAAAAGACATTCTGTCTTTCCCGCTGGGCTGGCGGGCGACCGCCAAAAGGCCGCCCGCCCGCCCAGCGGGAAAGCACCAGCAACGAGGAAGCCGGCTCCGAATGGAGCAGGCGGAGTTGCCTGTGTGCGACGGGTGCAGTTGCACCCGTCGCGATTTTCAGTGTCTGCCAAGCAGACACTGAAAATCAATGTGGGGCCCTGTTAGGCATGGGCATGGCACTGCAGGGGCCCCCAGGGGCTCCACGACACCCGTTCCTGCCAGCCAGGTTCTGGCGGTGAAAACCGCCAGAACCAGGCTGGCGGGAAGGGGGTCGGAATCCCCATGGCGGCGCTGCTTGCAGCGCCGCCGTGGAGGATTCACAGGGGCAGCGGGAAGCCGGCGGGAAACCGCCGGCTTCCCTTTTCTGACCGCGGCTTTAGCGCCGCGGTCAGAATAGTCCAAGAAGCACCACCAGCCTGTTGGCGGTGCTTCCTCCGTCCCCTACCCTGGCGGTCTCGGACCGCCAGGGTAGGAATGACCCCCATAATTACATGTCCCACCTTTTACATACACTGCACCCTGCCCATGGGGCTACCTAGGGCGTACCTTAGGGGTGCCTTATATGTATAATAAGGGAAGGTTTAGGCCTGGCAAGTGGGTACACTTGCCAAGTCGAATTGGCAGTTTAAAACTGCACACACAGACACTGGAGTGGCAGGTCTGAGCCATGTTTTCAGGGCTACTCATGTGGGTGGCACAATCAGTGCTGCAGGCCCACTAGTAGCATTTGATTTACAGGCCCTGGGCACCTCTAGTGAACTGTACTAGGGACTTACTAGTGAATCAAATATGCCAATCATGGAAAGTCAATCACACATACATTTTACATAGGAGCACTTGCACTTTAGCACTGGATAGCAGTGATAAAGTGCCCAAAGTAACAAAACAACAAAATCAGAGTTCATCACACATCAACAACGTGGGAAACAGAGGCAAAAAGTTAGGGGAGAGCATGCCAAGGATGCCAAGTCTAACACTTATGACGATTCTGCACGGGACAGAGTCTTTCAACACACTTCGGGTGCTATTTTCTTTTTCTACACATATTCACTGCACTTCTTAGAAGGCTATGGTGTATTATTTATGGTTTTGAACTAACGGTTGGATTTCAATTATCTTCATAAGTTGAGTGTGTGGCACATTTTCTGTTCACGCACAGTGTAGGCATCCCATTACTTTCACCAGATTATGATTGTCGGGTAATGTCATGTTGTTGTGTTTTAAACTCACTTCCAAATAAGAGTATATGTCCATTATTTCATTTTACAGGCTTGAAAGGTCACTTTGTGACGAAACACATGCTGGCTGTTAATGAATGAATAAGATATGAAAGACTATTGCTGACGTGAATAAACTACAAGTTTTCAACAAACAAGATGATGTTTTCTTAAAGGACTGGTTTAAAATCCTTATGACTTGGGAACATCCAACAATACTCTATGTGCTCATACCAGAATGCTATGGTTTTATTTTGATATTTGTGTCGTGTATTCCTGAAATATATTCTTTTTGCCTTGGGATGTAAGGCAATTGACCACATAGCACCACATTAATAATTACTTTTTTTTTTTTTTACTGCTAGACACACGTGGGAAGTGCATCTATTTTACCATTGCTACCACGATTCCTGTTTATAGACATTTTCATAGACATACAGTTTAACTAATAAAACTAAACAGTGCACAGACGAAAATGTGTGGAAATTGCATCACCTAGTGTAATGATTTGTTTTGATCATACTGAAGTATTTGTTTCCAACATATGTCAGAAATATCAACAAATGTGCTTCATTTATGTTCTTAATTCTAATATATATTCTGAAATACTTACACAGTTCATTTAAATGTTGTCATGTGTGAGAAAATAACTCTTTTCTACCCAGAGTACCCTGCAAGAGTGTCACATAAATCCTCTCACTTTGAAGTCAGAGAAAAAAAAGTAAACAAGCACCCACAAAAGACAGAGCTTGACATTTGACTTCTGTCTTTGAATAAACAGCAAATGTGACAAAATAAGAACAAGATTTAGAGGCCTGTTTACAGAAAGGGAGCACTCAGAAGGATACTGTAAATAAAGTTTGGGCAAGGGTAGGTACAAACTTGAGCTGGACAGTCTAAAACAAATAAAGCCAGCAAATGGAAAGAAAGAAAATCTGAGTTACAAACAACAAAGCTAATGGCAAGGAACAAGCAGAATGCATTCCTAGATCAGCTTTCTGATTGTCCCCAAGATGTCTTTAGCAAACCAGACAGCTGCGCCATCTGGTAGAATGAGACCTAAAAATAAAAAAGAGGCTTCCCAAGTGGGAACTCTGCCAACAGTTTATGTTGAGGTAAATCCTGGAAAAGGCAATTTTATAATTCTTTAATCCATGTGGAGCTGTGGCGTTGTGTGTTTTTGTGTGTGTGGGTATGTGGTGGGGTAGGTGAGTGTGTGTGTGTGTGTGTGTGAGTGTGTGTGTGTGCATGTGTGTGTGTGTGTGCACGTGTGTGTTTGTCCTTTATGGTGAGATTTTGGGTTTCAGTAGGTGATACAATTGGTATATTTTCAAAGCATTCATCACCTTTATTTCCAGTCTCTGTGGTGTGATTTTTGATCTAATTAGTAGTAAAAGCAGATGTCCCTGCTACATGCAGAAGGACCGTAAAGCAGGGTCCCTACCTCTCATATGAACCAGCTGACATCCACATCCTGACCTGCTGGGAGCCACGTCTAATCCTGCTAGGAACCACACCTGCTGAGAGCCACCCCGGGGCATACTCGAAGCCATGCCAGGGCTCTGCTATGAGTCATGCCTGGACCTACCAAGAGCCGTCACTGCACTTGCTTGAAGTCACATCAGGATCTACTTGGAACCATGTCTAGATCTACTCAGAGTCACACATGAACCTGCTCAAGCCACCCCACATCTGAACCATTTCAGAATCACACTTCAACTTGCTTGAAATTAGCTTGAACCTGCTCAGACCATGGCGAAACCTGCCTGGAACTAAGACTGAACCTCCTCAGACTACACCTAAACCAACGTGGAACCAAGACTGAACCTGCGTGGAACCAAGACTGAACCTGCCTGGAACCAAGACTGTACCTGCTTAGACAACACATGAACCTGCTTAGACCACACCTGAACCTACCTGGAACCAAGACTGAACCTGCTTAGACCACACCTGAACCTGCTTAGAACCAAGACTGAATCTGCTTAGACCACACCTGAACCTGCTTATAACCAAGACTGAACTTGCTTAGACACAACTGAACCTGCTTAGAACCAAGACTAATCCTTCTTAGACCACACATGAACCTGCCTGGAATCAAGACCAAACTTGCTCAGACCACACCTGAACCTGCCTGGAACCAAGACTGAACCTCCTTAGACCACACATGAACCTTCTTAAAACCAAGACTGAACCTGCTTAGACCACACCTAAACCTGCTCAGAACCAAGACTGAACCTGCTTAGACCACACATTAACCTGCCTGGAAGCAGGACCGAACCTGCTTAGACCACACCTGAGCCTGCTTAGACCACACTTGAACCTTCTTAGAACCGCATCTGAACCTGCTTAGGCCACACATGAACCTGCCTGGAACCAGACTTAACCTGCTTTGACCACACCTGAACCAGCATAGAACCAAGACTGAACCTGCATAGAGCACACCTGAACCTGCATTGGACCCAAGACTGAACCTGCTTAGACCAAACCTGAACCTGTTTAGAACCAGGACTGAACCTGCATAGACCACACCTGAACCTGCCTGGAACCAAGAATGAATCTGCTTAGACCACACTGAACCTGCTTAGAACCAAGACTGAATGTGCTTAGACCACACCTGAACCTGCTTAGAACCAAGACGGAACCTGCTTAGACTTCACATTAACCTGTCTGGAACCAAGACTGAACCTGCTTTGACCACACATGAACCTGCTGGAACCCAGACCGAACTTGCTCAAACCACACCTGAGCCTTCCTGGAACCAAGAGTGAACCTCCTTAAACCACACCTGAACCTGCTTAAAACCAAGACTGAATCTGTTTAGACCACACCTGAACCTGCTTAGAACCAAGACTGAACCTGCTTAGAACTCATCTGAACCTGCTTAGAACCAAGACTGAACCTGCTTAGACCACACGTGAATCTGGTTAGAACCAAGACTGAACCTCCTTAGAAAACACCTGAACCTGCTTAGAACCAGGACCGAACCTGCTTGGATCACACCTAAAACTGGTTAAAACCAAGACTGACCCTGCTTAGACCACACCTGAACCTGCTTAAAACCAAGACTGAACCTCCTTAGACCACACTTGAACATGCCTGGAACCACGACTGAACCTGCTTAACCCACACCTGAACCTGCTTAAAATTAAGTCTGAACCTGCTTAGACCACACCTGAACCTGCTTAGAACCAAGACTGAACCTGCTTAGACCACACATTAACCTGCCTGGAACCAAGACTGAACCTGCTAAGAAAACACCTGAACCTGCTTAGAACCAAGACTGAACATGTGTAAACCACACCTGAACCTGCTTAAACCACACCTGAACCTGCCTGGAACCAACACTGAACCTGCTTAGACCACACCTGTACCTGCTTAGAACCAAGACTGAGCCTGCGCAAACCACACCTGAAACTACCTTTAACCAAGACGGAACCTGCTTAGACCACACCTGAACCTTTTTAGAACTAAGACTGAACCTGCTTAGACCACACCTGAAACTGCGCAGAACCAAGACTGAACCTGCCTAGAACCAAGACTGAATCTGCTTATACCACACATGACCCTGCTTAAAACCAATACTGAACCTGCTCACCTACCTCGAACCAAGACTGACCCTGCAAAGATCACACATGATCCTGCCTGGAACCAAAACTGAACTTGGGCAGACTACACCTGAACTTGCCTGGAACCAAGACTGAACCTGCTTAGACCACACCTGAACCTGCTTAAAACCAAGGCTGAACCTGCTTAGACCACACTTGAACCCCCTTAGAACCAAGACTTAACCTACATAAACCACACCTGAACCTGCCTGGAACCAAGACTGAGCCTGCTTGGACCACACCTGAACCTGCTTATAAAAAAGACCGAACCTGCTTAAACCACACCTGAACCTGCTTAGAACTATGGCTGAACCTGCTTAGACCATACCTGAACCTACCTGGAACCAAGACTGAACCTGCTTAGACCACACCTGAACCTGCTTAGAACCAAGACTGAAGCTCCTAAGACCACACCTGAACCTGCTAAGAACCAAGACTGAGCCTTCTTAGACCATACCTGAACCTGCTTAGAATCAAGACTGAACCTGCTTAGACCATAGATGAACCTGCCTGGAACCAAGACTGAACCTGCTTAGACCACACCGGAACCTACTTAAAACCAAGACAGAACCTGCTCACTTGCCTGGAGCCAAGATTGACCCTGCGTAGACCACATGTGAGCCTGTCTGGGACGAAGACTGAACTTGCTCAGACAATGCCTGAACTTGCCTGGAACCAAGACTGAAACCTTTTTAGATCACACCTGATCCTGCTTAAAACCAAGACTGAACCTGTTCACCTACCTAGAACCAAGACCGACACTGCGAAGACCACACATGATCCTGCCTGGAACCAAGACTGAAATTGTGCAGACTACACCTGAACTTGCCTGGAACCAAGACTGAACCTGCTTAGACCACACCGGAACCTGAATAAAACCAAGACTGAACCTGCATAGACCACACCGGAACCTGCCTGGAACTAAGACTGAACCCACTTTGACTACGCCTGAACCTGCTTTTAAACAAAACTGAACCTGCTTAAACCACACCTGAACCTGCTTAGAACCATGGCTGAACCTGCTTAGACTACACCTGAACCTGCCTGGAACCAAGACGGAACCTGCTTAGATCACACCTGAACCTGCTTAGAACCAAGACTGAACCTGAGTAGACCACACCGGAACCTGCTTAGAACCAAGACTGAACCAGCTTAGACCATACCTAAACCTGCTTCGAACCAAGACTGAACCTCCTGCTTAGACCACAGATGAACCCGCCTGGAACCAAGACTGAACCTGCTTAGAGCACACCGGAATCTGCTTAAAATCAAGACAGAACCTGCTCACCTGCCTGGAGCCAAGACTGACCCTGCCTAGACCACATGTGAGCCTGCCTGGAATCAAGACTGAACTTGCTCAGGCCATGCCTTAACTTGCCTGGAACCAAGACTGAATCCTTGTTAGACCACACCTGATCCTGCTAGAAACCAAAACTGAACCTGCTCAGATCAAACTTTAACTTGCTCAGATCACTCCTGAACATTTTCAGAGTCACACATGATCCTGCTGAGACTAGGCATGAACAAGCTTAGCACGAGCAGGCACGCTTAACTTCAGAAGCAATGTGTAAAGTATTTGTATCAACACACACAGTAACTCAGTGAAAACACTACAAAATGACACAACACAGATTTAGAAAAACAAGGAATATTCATCTAAACAAAAGAAGACCAAAATGACAAAAATCCAACATACAGAAGTCAAGTTATGAATTTTCAAAAAATAGGAGTTTTAATACTAAGAAAACAGTTAGAATGCGGTTAGCGCTCAACAGTACCTCAGTAGCACCAAAATAAAGCTACACAGGCGAGCGTGCGTCGAAAAAAGGTCAGGGATGCGTTGATTTCTCACCTGTAAGCGAGAACTTGCGTCGTTCCTCCTTCGGTCGTGTCAGCGTGCGTCGCTTCTTCTCTCCTGCAAGAGAGCGATGCATTGATCCAGACATGCACCTCGTGTCCGGGCAGGCTTTGTGCTGATTTCCCGCTCCCAGCAATGTTTCGTTGAAAATCCGGTCACACGGTATCACAAAACCGCGCTGCGCGGGGTTTGCATCGTTATCAGCCTTCACTAGCGGGTGTTGCGCGTCGTTTCTCCAGCCGCGTTGCATCGATCTTCCAGCCGCGATGCAGGTGGAGCATTGATTTCAGCTGTGAAGTCGGTGGCGCGCCGTTTATCAGCCGCGTCATGGATGGTGCGTCGAAAATTTCCCCGCATGGCGATCTATCCGTGGATTTTCAGTTCTTAGCTGCCAGCTTCAAGGTCCCAAGGACTAGATAGGGCACCACTTGGCAGGACAGGAGTCTCAGTAGAGAGTCCAGATGCTGGCAGAGGAAGTCTTTGATGGACCTGAGACTTCAACAACAGTAGGCAAGCTCAGTTCAAGCACTTGGAGATTCTTCTCTTGGAGTAATGCACAACAAAGTCCAGTCTTTGTCCCCTTTCACAGGCAGAAGCAGCGACTGCAGGATAGCTCAACAAAGCACAGTCACAGGCAGAGGAAGCACTTCACCTCAACTCTACAGCTCTTCTCCTTGGCAGAGGTTCCTTTTCATTCCAGAAGTGATCTGATTTTCAGGGGGTTTGGGTCCTCTTCTTATATTCCTTTTTGCCTTTGAAGTAGGCCTATTTCAAAGAAAAGTCTCTCCTGTTTGTAAGATCCTGCCTTGCCCAGGCCAGGCCCCAGACACACACCAGGGGGTTAGAGACTGCATTGTGTGAGGGCAGGCACAGCCCTTTCAGGTGTGAGTGACCACTCCTCCCCTCCCTCCCAGCACAGATGGCTCATCAGAATATTCAGGCTACACCCCAGCTCCCTTTGTGTCACTGTCTAAAGGAGAGGTGTGAACAGCCCAACTGTCAAACTGACCCAGACAGGGAATCCGCAAACAGGCAGAGTCACAGAATGGTGTATGCAAGAAAATGCCTACTTTCTAAAAGTGGCATTTTCAAACAAACAATCTAAAAACCGACTTCACTAAAAGATGTATTTTTAAATTGTGAGCTTAAAGGCCCTAAATTCCATATTTCTATCTGCTCCCTAAGGGAATCTACCCTTTGATAATATTTAAAGGCAGCCCCCATGTTAACCTATGAGAGAGATAGGCTTTTCAGCACTGAAAACCGAATTTGGCAGTATTTCACTGTTAGGACATGTAAAACACATAATTACACGTCCCACCTTTTACATACACTGCACCCTGCCCATGGGGCTACCTAGGGCCTACCTTAGGGGTGCCTTATATGTATAATAAGGGAAGGTTTAGGCCTGGCAAGTGGGTACACTTGCCAAGTCGAATTGGCAGTTTAAAACTGCACACACAGACACTGCAGTGGCAGGTCTAAGCCATGTTTGCAGGGCTACTCATGTGGGTGGCACAACCAGTGCTGCAGGCCCACTAGTAGCATTTGATTTATAGGCCCTGTGCACCTCTAGTGAACTGTACTAGGGACTTACTAGTGAATCAAATATGCCAATCATGGAAAGTAAATCACACATACATTTTACATAGGGAGCACTTGCACTTCAGCACTGGATAGCAGTGATAAAGTGCCCAAAGTAACAAAACAACAAAATCAGAGTTCATCACACATCAACAACGTGGGAAACAGAGGCAAAAAGTTAGGGGAGAGCATGCCAAGGATGCCAAGTCTAACACTTATGACGATTCTGCACGGGACAGAGTCTTTCAACACACTTTGGGTGCTATTTTCTTTTTCTACACATATTCACTGCACTTCTTAGAAGGCTATGGTGTATTATTTATGGTTTTGAACTAACGGTTGGATTTCAATTATCTTCATAAGTTGAGTGTGTGGCACATTTCCTGTTCACGCACAGTGTAGGCATCCTATTACTTTCACCAGATTATGATTGTCGGGTAATGTCATGTTGTTGTGTTTTAAACTCATTTCCAAATAAGAGTATATGTCCATTATTTTATTTTACAGGCTTGAAAGGTCACTTTGTGACGAAACACATGTTGGCTGTTAATGAATGAATAAGATATGAAAGACTATTGCTGACGTGAATAAACTACAAGTTTTCAACAAACAAGATGATGTTTTCTTAAAGGACTGGTTTAAAATCCTTATGACTTGGGAACATCCAACAATACTCTGTGTGCTCATACCAGAATGCTATGGTCTTATTTTGATATTTGTGTCGTGTATTCCTGAAATATATTCTTTTTGCCTTGGGATGTAAGGCAATTGACCACATAGCACCACATTAATAATTACTTTTTTTTTTTTTTTACTGCTAGACACACGTGGGAAGTGCATCTATTTTACCATTGCTACCACGATTCCTGTTTATAGACATTTTCATAGACATACAGTTTAACTAATAAAACTAAACAGTGTACAGACGAAAATGTGTGGAAATTGCATCACCTAGTGTAATGATTTGTTTTGATCATACTGAAGTATTTGTTTCCAACATATGTCAGAAATATCAACAAATGTGCTTCATTTATGTTCTTAATTCTAATATATATTCTGAAATACTTACACAGTTCATTTAAATGTTGTCATGTGTGAGAAAATAACTCTTTTCTACCCAGAGTATCCTGCTAGAGTGTCACATAAATCCTCTCACTTTGAAGTCAGAGAAAAAAAAGTAAACAAGCACCCACAAAAGGCGGAGCTTGACATTTGACTTCTGTCTTTGAATAAACAGCAAATGTGACAAAATAAGAACAAGATTTAGAGGCCTGTTTACTGAAAGGGAGCACTCAGAAGGATAGTGTAAATAAAGTTTGGGCAAGGGTAGGTACAAACTTGAGCTGGACAGTCTAAAACAAATAAAGCCAGCAAATGGAAAGAAAGAGTTACAAACAACAAAGCTAATGACAAGGAACAAGCAGAATGCATTCCTAGATCAGCTTTCTGAATGTCCCCAAGATGTCTTTAGCAAACCAGACAGCTGCGCCATCTGGTAGAATGAGACCTAAAAATAAAAAAGAGGCTTCCCAAGTGGGAACTCTGCTAACAGTTTATGCTGAGGTAAATCCTGGAAAAGGCAATTTTATAATTCTTTAATCCATGTGGAGCTGTGGCGTTGTGTGTTTTTGTGTGTGTGGGTATGTGGTGGGGTAGGTGAGTGTGTGTGTGTGAGTGTGTGTGTGTGCATGTGTGTGTGTGTGTGCGCGTGTGTGTTTGTCCTTTATGGTGAGATTTTGGGTTTCAGTAGGTGATACAATTGGTATATTTTCAAAGCAATTATCACCTTTATTTCCAGTCTATGTGGTGTGATTTTTGATCTAATTAGCAGTAAAAACAGATGTCCCTGCTACATGCAGAAGGACCGTAAAGCAGGGTCCCTACCTCTCATATGAACCAGCTGACATCCACATCCTGACCTGCTGG
Source organism: Pleurodeles waltl (assembly GCF_031143425.1). Taxonomy (NCBI): domain Eukaryota; kingdom Metazoa; phylum Chordata; class Amphibia; order Caudata; family Salamandridae; genus Pleurodeles; species Pleurodeles waltl. Next base: position 39,126,665 of record NC_090438.1, on the reverse strand, counting down.
GAGCCACGTCTAATCCTGCTAGGAACCACACCTGCTGAGAGCCACGCCGGGGCATACTCGAAGCCATGCCAGGGCTCTGCTATGAGTCATGCCTGGACCTACCAAGAGCCGTCACTGCACTTGCTTGAAGTCACATCAGGATCTACTTGGAACCATGTCTAGATCTACTCAGAGTCACACATGAACCTGCTCAAGCCACCCCACATCTGAACCATTTCAGAATCACACTTGAACTTGCTTGAAATTAGCTTGAACCTGCTCAGACCACGGCTAAACCTGCCTGGAACTAAGACTGAACCTCCTCAGACAACACCTAAACCTGCGTGGAACCAAGACTGAACCTGCTTAGAGCCAAGACTGAATCTGCTTAGACCACACCTGAACCTGCTTATAACCAAGACTGAACTTGCTTAGACACAACTGAACCTGCTTAGAACCAAGACTGAACCTTCTTAGACCACATATGAACCTGCCTGGAATCAAGACCGAACTTGCTCAGACCACACCTGAACCTGCCTGGAACCAAGACTGAACCTCCTTAGACCACACATGAACCTTCTTAAAACCAAGACTGAACCTGCTCAGAACCAAGACTGAACCTGCTTAGACCACACATTAACCTGCCTGGAAGCAGGACCGAACCTGCTTAGACCACACCTGAGCCTGCTTAGACCACACTTGAACCTTCTTAGAACCGCATCTGAACCTGCTTAGGCCACACATGAACCTGCCTGGAACCAGACTTAACCTGCTTTGACCACACCTGAACCAGCATAGAACCAAGACTGAACCTGCATAGAGCACACCTGAACCTGCATTGGACCCAAGACTGAACCTGCTTAGACCAAACCTGAACCTGTTTAGAACCAGGACTGAACCTGCATAGACCACACCTGAACCTGCCTGGAACCAAGAATGAATCTGCTTAGACCACACTGAACCTGCTTAGAACCAAGACTGAATGTGCTTAGACCACACCTGAACCTGCTTAGAACCAAGACGGAACCTGCTTAGACCACACATTAACCTGTCTGGAACCAAGACTGAACCTGCTTTGACCACACATGAACCTGCTGGAACCCAGACCGAACTTGCTCAAACCACACCTGAGCCTTCCTGGTACCAAGAGTGAACCTCCTTAAACCACACCTGAACCTGCTTAAAACCAAGACTGAATCTGTTTAGACCAAACCTGAACCTGCTTAGAACCAAGACTGAACCTGCTTAGAACTCATCTGAACCTGCTTAGAACCAAGACTGAACCTGCTTAGACCACACGTGAATCTGGTTAGCACCAAGACTGAATCTCCTTAGAAAACACCTGAACCTGCTTAAAACCAGAACCGAACCTGCTTGGATCACACCTAAAACTGGTTAAAACCAAGACTGACCCTGCTTAGACCACACCTGAACCTGCTTAAAACCAAGACTGAACCTCCTTAGACCACACTTGAACATGCCTGGAACCACAACTGAACCTGCTTAACCTGAACCTGCTTAAAATTAAGTCTGAACCTGCTTAGACCACACCTGAACCTGCTTAGAACCAAGACTGAACCTGCTTAGACCACACATTAACCTGCCTGGAACCAAGACTGAACCTGCTAAGAAAACACCTGAACCTGCTTAGAACCAAGACTGAACATGTGTAAACCACACCTGAACCTGCATAAACCATACCTGAACCTGCCTGGAACCAACACTGAACCTGCTTAGACCACACCTGTACCTGCTTAGAACCAAGACTGAGCCTGCGCAAACCACACCTGAACCTACCTGGAACCAAGACGGAACCTGCTTAGACCACACCTGAACCTTTTTAGAACTAAGACTGAACCTGCTTAGGCTGAAACTGCGCAGAACCAAGACTGACCACACCTGAACCTTTTTAGAACTAAGACTGAACCTGCTTAGGCTGCTTAGGCTGAAACTGCGCAGAACCAAGACTGAACCTGCCTAGAACCAAGACTGAATCTGCTTATACCACACATGACCCTGCTTAAAACCAATACTGAACCTGCTCACCTACCTCGAACCAAGACTGACCCTGCAAAGATCACACATGATCCTTCCTGGAACCAAAACTGAACTTGGGCAGACTACACCTGAACTTGCCTGGAACCAAGACTGAACCTGATTAGACCACACCTGAACCTGCTTAAAACCAAGGCTGAACCTGCTTAGACCACACTTGAACCCCCTTAGAACCAAGACTGAACGTACATAAACCACACCTGAACCTGCCTGGAACCCAGACTGAGCCTGCTTAGACCACACCTGAACCTGCTTAGAACCAAGACTGAAGCTCCTAAGACCACACCTGAACCTGCTTAGAACCAAGACTGAACCTGCTTAAACCATACCTGAACCTGCTTAGAATCAAGACTGAACCTGCTTAGACCATAGATGAACCTGCCTGGAACCAAAACTGAACCTGCTTAGACCACACCGGAACCTGCTTAAAACCAAGACAGAACCTGCTCACTTGCCTGGAGCCAAGATTGACCCTGCGTAGACCACATGTGAGCCTGTCTGGGACGAAGACTGAACTTGCTCAGACAATGCCTGAACTTGCCTGGAACCAAGACAGAAACCTTTTTAGATTACACCTGATCCTGCTTCAAACCAAGACTGAACCTGTTCACCTACCTAGAACCAAGACCGACACTGCGAAGACCACACATGATCCTGCCTGGAACCAAGACTGAAGTTGTGCAGACTACACCTGAACTTACCTGGAACCAAGACTGAACCTGCTTAGACCACACCGGAACCTGCATAAAACCAAGACTGAACCTGCATAGACCACACCTGAACCTGCCTGGAACCAAGACTGAACCCGCTTGGACTACGCCTGAACCTGCTTTTAAACAAAACTGAACCTGCTTAAACAACACCTGAACCTGCTTAGAACCATGGCTGAACCTGCTTAGACTACACCTGAACCTGCCTGGAACCAAGACGGAACCTGCTTAGATCACACCTGAACCTGCTTAGAACCAAGACTGAACCTGAGTAGACCACACCGGAACCTGCTTAGAACCAAGACTGAACCTGCTTAGACCATACCTGAACCTGCTTCGAACCAAGACTGAACCTGCTTAGACCACAGATGAAACCGCCTGAAACCAAGACTGAACCTGCTTAGAGCACACTGGAATCTGCTTAGAACCAAGACAGAACCTGCTCACCTGCCTGGAGCCAAGATTGACCCTGCCTAGACCACATGTGAGCCTGCCTGGAATCAAGACTGAACTTGCTCAGGCCATGCCTTAACTTGCCTGGAACCAAGACTGAATCCTTGTTAGACCACACCTGATCCTGCTAGAAACCAAAACTGAACCTGCTCAGATCAAACTTTAACTTGCTCAGATCACTCCTGAACATTTTCAGAGTCACACTTGATCCTGCTGAGACTAGGCATGAACATGCTCCGAGTCATATCTGAACCTGCTTAGAACTGTGCTTGAACCTCCTCAGACCACACATGTTCATTCTTGAACACACACTAGAACTTGCACTGACCAACCCTTAACCTGCACCTAGTGACACTTTTACCTACTCTGAACCTTATTTGGGCCTGCTGACACCACACCTGCTCATTCTCAAATCCACACTTGAACCTGCAGTGACCATGACTGGACATGCTTGGAACCACACTTGAATCTGCTGTGACCACTTCTGGACATGAGTGGAACTACAACTGAAACAACTCTGAACCACACTTGAAACTCTTTAGCCCCACCTGATCATTCTCGCATCCGCAGTAGACCAGGAATCTTAAGTTCCAAGACCTAAGGGAGCTTGAACTTGAATCTGTTCTTATGGTACTAACTTTGTTCATGACAACTGTGCACTTTACACTCTATTTAAGAAGGATAAATATTAGAGACAGGGATCCCACTTGCCCTGATGAATGCTCCTGACTGATGTTGGCACTAGAGAGGGCAGAAACGTGTTGGCCTAGTCTAATCACTGTAGGAGGCTGGCCTGGCTAGTAGTGGGTACCAGAGGTACTTACACTCTGTACCAGGTCCAGTTATCCCTTATTAGTGTAGAAGAGGTGTCTAGCAGCTTAGGCTGATAGAAGGTAGCTATAGCAGAGCAGCTTAGGCTGAACTAGGAGACATGCAAAGCTCCTACTATACCACTGGTGTCATATGTACAATATCATAAGAAAACACAATACGCAGATATACTAAAAATAAAGGTACTTTATTTTTATGACAATATGCCAAAAGTATGTCAGTGAGTACCCTCAGTATGAGGATGCCAAATATACACAAGATATATGTACACAATACCAAAAATATGCAGTAATAGCAAAAGGAAGTAATGCAAGCAGTGTAAAGTTACAATAGATTGCAATAGGAGCACATAGGTATAGGGGCAAGACAAACCATATACTCCAAAAGTGGAATGCGAACCACGAATGGACCCCAAACCTATGTGAGCTTGTAGAGGGTCGCTGGGACTGTAAGAAAACAGTGAGGGTTAGAAAAATAGCCCACCCCAAGACCCTGTAAGGTAGGTGTAAAGTGCACCTACAACTCCCAGAGAGCACAGAAGTCGTGATAGGGGGATTCTGCAAGGAAAACCAACACCAGCAAAGCAACAACAGTGGATTTCCAGACCTGAGTACCTGTGAAAAAAGGGGACCAAGTCGAAGAGTCGCGACAGTGTTGAGAGTGGGCAGATGCCCAGGAAATGCCAGCTGAGGGTGCAAAGGAGCTGCCACTGGATGGAAGAAGCTTGGTGTTTTGCAAGAACGAAGAGGACTAGGAACTTCCCCTTTGGAGGATGGATGTCCCACGTCGTGAAGAAACTTGCAGAGGTGTTCCCACGCAGAAAGACCGCAAACAAGCCTTGCTAGCTGCAAGGGTCACGGTTAGGGTTTTTGGATGCTGCTGTGGCCCAGGAGGGACCAGGATGTCACCACTTGGATGAGGAGACAGAGGGGGCGCCCAGCAAGTCAGGGAGCCCTCACAGAAGCAGGCAGCACCCACAGAAGTACAGGAACAGGCACTTGGAAGAGGAGTGAACCGGAGTCCACCCAAAGTCAGGAAAGGGAGTCTCACGACGCCGAAGGACAACTCAGAAGGTTGTGCACTGCAGGTTAGAGTGTCGGGGATCCAGGCTTGGCTGTGCACAAAGGAAATCCTGGAAGAGTGCACAGGAGCCGGAGCAGCTGCAAATCACGCGGTACCCAGCAATGCAGTCTAGCATGGGGAGGAAAAGACTTACCTCCACCAAACTTGGACTGAAGAGTCACTGGACTGTGGGAGTCACTTGGACAGAGTTGCTGAGTTCCAGGGACCACGCTCGTCGTGCTGAGAGGGGACCCAGAGGACCGGTGATGCAGTCTTTTGTTGCCTGCCGTTGCAGGGGGAAGATTCCGTCGACCCACGGGAGATTTCTTCAGAGCTCCTGGTGCAGAAAGGAGGCAGGCTACCCCCAGAGGATGCACCACCAGGAAACAGGCAAGAAAGCCAGCAGGATGAAGCGATACAAGGTTGCAGTAGTCGTCTTTGCTACTTTGTTGCGGTTTTGCGGGCGTCCTGAGCAGTCAGCGGTCGATCCTTTGGCAGAAGGTGAAGAGGGAGATGCAGAGGAACTCTGGTGAGCTCTTGCATTCGGTATCTGAAGAATTCCCCAAAGCAGAGACCCTAAATAGCCAGAAAAGGAGGTTTGGCTACCTAGGAAGGAGGATAGGCTGGTAAGAAAGGTAAGAGCCTATCAGAAGGAGTCTCTGACGTCACCTGCTGGCCCTGGCCACTCAGAGCAGTCCAGTGTGCCAGCACACCTCTGTATCCAAGATGGCAGAGGTCTGGGGCACGCTGGAGGAGCCTTCCATGGGAGGTGCAGGTCAGGGGAGTGGTCACTCCCCTTTCCTTTGTCCAGTTTCACGCCAGAGCAGGGCTGGGGGATCCCTGAACCGGTGTAGACTGGCTTATGCAGAGATGGGCACTATCTGTGCCCATCAAAGCATTTCCAGAGGCTGGGGGAGGCTACTCCTCCCCAGCCCTGACACCTATTTCCAAAGGGAGAGGGTGTAACACCCTCTCTCTGAGGAAGTCCTTTGTTCTGCCTTCCTGGGCCAGGCATGGCTGGACCCCAGGAGGGCAGAAACCTGTCTGAGGGGTTGGCAGCAGCAGCAGCTGCAGTGAAACCCTGGGAAAGGCAGTTTGGCAGTACCCGGGTTCTGTGCTAGAGACCCGGGGGATCATGGAATTGTCCCCCCAATGCCAGAATGGCATTGGGGTGACAATTCCATGATCCTAGACATATTACATGGCCATGTTCGGAGTTACCATTGTGACGCTGTACATAGGTAGAGACCTATGTACAGTGCACGCGTGTAATGGTGTCCCCGCACTCACAAAGTCCGGGGAATTTGCCCTGAACGATGTGGGGGCACCTTGGCTAGTGCCAGGGTGCCCACACACTAAGTAACTTTGCACCCAACCTTCACCAGGTGAAGGTTAGACATATAAGTGACTTATAAGTTACTTAAGTGCAGTGGTAAATGGCTGTGAAATAACGTGGGCGTTATTTCACTCAGGCTGCACTGGCAGGCCTGTGTAAGAATTGTCAGATCTCCCTATGGGTGGCAAAAGAAATGCTGCAGCCCATAGGGATCTCCTGGAACCCCAATACCCTGGGTACCTCAGTACCATATACTAGGGAATTATAAGGGTGTTCCAGTATGCCAATGTGAATTGGTGAAATTGGTCACTAGCCTGTTAGTGACAATTTGGAAAGCAGAGAGAGCATAACCACTGAGGTTCTGGTTAGCAGAGCCTCAGTGAGACAGTTAGTCATCACACAGGGAACACATACAGGGCACACTTATGAGCACTGGGGCCCTGGCTGGCAGGGTCCCAGTGACACATACACTAAAACAACATATATACAGTGAAATATGGGGGTAACATGCCAGGCAAGATGGTACTTTCCTACAATCACCACCTCTCTTCTGGTTTTAGATATACCTAAGGCACCATGGCACAACTCTAGGTTAACGTTAAGGTATTATTAGCTGATCTGGATTCCCTCTTTATCCAGCATATATTTTTATCAAAAACTCCCTCCTACAGAGGTTGAGTCTGCCCTGGTAGTACCTAGTATTATCTTACCAGGGCGTGATGAGGTTGTCAAGGATGAAGCATGCCGCAATCAGTGGGTGAGACTTCCTCATTCAAACTAACTGCAGTTTTCGGTTGGTTAGGCCCTACATGGCAATACAACTAGTGCTACCTGACTTGGACCAACAGTTTATTGTGAGCATTAGTTAGGCAGTACAGTTACTACCATTGCATCGTTTTGTGGAATTAAACACTTGTATTAGACCTGGTGAAAGCCACGGCAAGACCTGCTCGGAGGCACACCTGACGGAACCTGTCAAGATCATGACTGATCCTCTGGGGGCCAAGAACGATCCTGCTTGGAGTCACAGCGAGACCTCTCTGGAGCTGTCTACTCCTGCGCAGAATCACTCCTAGATCCGCTTGGATGATAATGTCAAACAGGGCTAACATCTCCTCATAGCAGAGGAACCTAAGCAAGTTTAATTGTTGATAAAAAGCAATTTGTCTCCCTATGCTTATTGTAAATGGAAAATCACATAATTTGCTTCGACTATTGCAGACATCCAATTCCTTACCGTCTCAGTGGGTCACACACAGTTATACTTTCTCATGTCAGTGAAAATGGAATATAGAAAAAGATGTAACAGAGACATGTGTGGGAAGAAGGTAAATAAAAAGGTATCACAGTGGAAGTGTAATTGTCTTGAAATAATACAATATCATCCAGAGACAGATTTTGGGGTGCACTCAGTGGATCACCTAAGAAGAGTTGCATGCAGCTTACTCTTTAATTTACATCACATGCCATTTGTCAACAAACCCACATGGAAGTGAAAGCGCATTGAGTTCGTGAGTATAGCTCCTCCATTTGTCTTTACAAGTGGAGGCACCCAAAGTACTGGCTAACTGTCCCTCAGTAAAGCTGGGAACTGTGAAGGGAGCCAGGGCCTGGGACGAAATCTAAATTCAAACAGTGCACATGTCCTGCTACACCCAGAGCACATGTTGTTGGTAAAGTGCCCTCTTTCTCCTAGCCCAGTGCAGCCTCCTCGTTGCTCCGAGAGGGGAAGGCGACCTTGGCCAGGCCTATGACCATGAATGAAGACCAGCACTTCCGTCTTGTCGGAGTGGACCTCCAGGCAGTTTGTTTGTATTCAGTCTGCTAAGATGGTCATGCGATTGGTGAAGTTGGTTCTGGTGGTGGTTATCTTGTCCATGAAGGAGAGGATGAGTTGGGTGTCTTTGGTGTCCAAGGTGACAGTGATGTCTTGTGATCAGATGATGATGTTGAGCTGTGTTATGTATATGTTGAAAAGGATGGGGCTGAGGGACGAGCCCTGTGGGACTCCGCAGATCAGCGTCTTGGCCCCTGATGTGAAAGGTGGCAGCCTGACCCTATAGGTTCTTCCCGTGAGGAAGGAACAGATCCACTGAAGAGCGGATGCTTGTATGCCAATCTCGTGGAGTCTTCTGATGAGGGTATTATGGGAGACAGTGGCGAAGGCCACGGAGAGTTTGTGCACGATGAGGCCCGCTGTTTCCCCTCGGTCCAGGATGATTCAAATGTCGTCGGTGGCAGTGCTGAGCTCTCTCTTAGTGCTGTGGTTCTTTCTGAATACTGATTGAGCGTTGTCTAGAAGATGGTGAAGTTTGAGGGTGGGATGAGAAACCGTGGCAGCACTAGACCTGTCACTACCCCCCTAAACTGGTGGCACTGTGGGTCTGAGGGACTTGGGACTCAGTTTTTGCATTGAGTAAGCAGGGTCTGAACGCCCTGCACACCCCCAGACCCTCCCGAGTCAGACCAGAGCAGATGTCCCCATCTCCTCCACAGAAACAAGACAGGTATGGGGCGATAAGTGGTCACACTGTTTCTGCCCCCAGCTGACCACACCCACAACAAGCCTCATTCAGAATATTCTAGACCTGGGATTGGATTAGCAATCTGCCGTCTCCCAGAATATTAAGCATCTTTTAGGTGAATATTACTATTCTACTGTCATCTAAGCCCTTCAAACCTCTTCTGCGTCACATTACACAGTAGAAAACTCAGTTTTTGTACTGACAGATGTTAACTGGGTAAGAAACCCGAGGCCCCAGCGTGAAGGCCTGCTTTAGTATTCACAGAACAAGACTCTGTACATTTACTGAGAGTCTCATTGATTTCTGAGCTCGAATCATCCCTTTGTCCTTCAGAAGGGCTTATATTCAGAATTCAGAAAGTGCGCCAGCCTTTCCAGGACACCGCGGCTGGCGCGAGGGACATGGATCTGAATTTGTATCAACCCCCGGTGCCCTTTGCACCAACTCTAAGACTCCACAGCACCCAGACCCCAATATCTGCCACAGTCAAAATTCCTAATGCCCAACAGTGTCTGAGACACTGATTGCAAGTCACAAATGGGTCGCAAGGGACCCACCTCATCAATATTCATGAGCAGGTCACAATGAGGCTACAATCACAAGAATGCTGACCTGCTGGGGTCAGCAGACCACCGTGCCTGTGATTTCTTTTTCAATAAAGCAGTTGTTTTTTAAATGCAGAAGGGAAAATGGGATGCATTTCAAAAAACTAAAATTTAAAATTAGCTTTTCATTTTTTCAGAGTAGGCAATGGTCTGTGGGAGCACTGCCTGCTCTGAAAAACATGTTTGCGCCCCTATTCACAAAGAGAAAGGGGTTCTTTGGTCCTTTCAAATTGGTGGCAATTGTGATTGTTTTGTGACCACGTTCCCAGTCGCAAAACAATGATACATCCCCCTGCAAGTCGCTATTAGGAAGGGAAGCCCTTGGCTCACCTCTTCCTAACAGCGAGTTGCCATACCTCGTCTGCGAGTCAGTAACAAGTTACCAACTCGCAAAATAGGGACGGTACATGGTACAAGGCCATTTTGCGGCTGCAAAAGGCGAATTTCCCCATTTGCAACTGCAAAATAGCTTTGTACATCTGGCCCTAGATGTGCACTTGTAGAGCTGCAAGCGCCATGCGCACTGCCTGGCACAATCTGGACTCAATGCCTGTGCTGAATGTTAAATGTCGTAACTTAAGCAACAATATGATGTGATCGTATTTTGTAAAAACATACTTTGTCCCCACCAATACAGGCAGAAATTTGCAATGTTAATTGCCAGGATTTAAGTAGGCAGCATTGAGCGCCAGCATAATTTAGGAGAGCCCTGTTCCAAAGACATGCAGGCACAAATTACAGGAGCAAACTCGATGAAGCCGACACCAGGCGCCAGATTTGGAACAGACGATGCCCTGTTCATTAGCAATATGAATGCTGTGATTAAGAAGAACGTTTCTGCACCAACATCACTGAGCCGGCGAGAAGGCCCAGTGCAGCTGCCAATCACGAAAGCCTAATTTATCAATGATGTAACTTGGACGTCACTTAGGTGTGAAAACCCTGCTGCGCACGGCGAGTGGCCAGTGGGGGGGGGGGGCTCAGTCCAGGGCCGCGCCACTGGCTAGGTCCTGGAGCCGACCCCCCCATCGCCGAGAACAGTGGGCGGGGGAGTTGGCTTTATGTATGGTGATAAAATATTAATTGTCATTTTTTTTTAAAACGTAGAAATCCACCTAAAAAACAAAGGTTAATGTGACATTATAGTCATGTATGATAATATCTTACTGTAAAACCTTAGAAATTCACTGAAAAAAACAAATGTTAAAGGGACGTTATAGGAAGGTGAAAATATCAGTTACAACATAGCATTTGAATTAACAAAACCACAGAAATTCGCCAAGTGGACTACAGTAACACTCTTTACGTAGGAATCATCGCACGCCTCCTGAAGAAACCACAGGCAATACAAAACTCAGCGGTAAGACTCATCCTTGACCTCACCAGAAGGACCCACATCACACCCCACCTCAAGAAACCACACTGGCTCTGATTCAGAAGAGATGCCAGTTCAAGATGCTGCCTCATGCATAGAAAGCTTCGCACAACAAAGGACCAGCACAAACCGACAAACAAATGACCTTCCACCAACCGACCAGACACCTGCGATCCGCCTCCCTCTTCCTCACAGACAACCCTCCGATCTGCCGATCCAACAGCAGAGGATGCTCCGTCTATAACTCATGCCCTAAGGTAACTATAACTCGCGCCATCGCCATGCACAGCAACTACCCCACACAGTACATCAGTCATAACATCTTCTATGACATCATTGATACTGTCACTGCAACATTTGCAATGAAATTATTGATGAGAAAACTGTGCGTAGCAGGGGTTTGAGTTATAAGCCCTCATTATGACCCTCGCGGATGGGGGAGAAGTGGCGGTAAAAACGCCAACAGGCCGGTGGAAAAAAAAATGGAATTATGACCAGCATGGTCATCTGCCACTTCTCCACTCCGACCGCCAGGGCGGTGACGACCGCTGGGCTGGAGACTTCGGTCTCCAGCCCAGCGGCCGTCACCAGACTGCCGGCGGTATCAGGACCCTGCATACCGCCATGGATTTCTGGTGGTTTGGAACCGCCATGAAATCCATGGTGGTAGGCACTATCAGTGCCAGGGAATTCCTTCCCTGGCACTGATAGGGGTCTCCCTCACCACCCTTGCCCACCCTGAGTCCTTCCACCCCCCACCCCCCTGCCACCCCCCAAAGGTGGCAGGACCCCCCTCCCCACCCCTATCCCCAACATGCACAGACACACACCCCTATACGCACACATACACTACAACAACCCATACCCGCACACATACAAACAGACATGCACACAGACCGACCTGCACACATTTCCCATACACACAACACACCCCTGCATGCATACACGCACTCACACACCTCCTCTACATACTCACATGCACACCCCCATGCATGCACACAACACACAACACCCCACACCCCCTCTCCTAACAGACAATCAACTTACCTTGTCCGTTGATCCTCCGGAAGGGGACGGGATCCATGGGGGCTGCTCCGCCGCCAGCTCCCCGTCACCAGAACACCGCCACACCGAATCATGGAAAGTTATTCGGTGGGCGGTGTTCTGAAGACGGGGCAGTGGAGGTGAAGCAGCCTCCACTTCCCCGCCGACCGCCAGTATGGCTGCTGGCGGCTCTCCGTCCGAAAAAGGACAGAGGGCTGCCAGCAGTCATAATACGTCGCGCGGAAAAATGCCTGCACTGGCGGTCTTCAGCACAGCGGTACCTCGGTGGTCATTGAAAAAGACCGCCGAGGTCGAAATGAGGGCCATAGTTACTTTAGGACAAGAGTTATAACTATGTGAGTTATAATGACCTTAGGACACGAGTTATAGTTACTTGAGACAACTAGAATGGTGAATGTCAGTGGTTTTATTTGTTTAAAAGAGTATGTTTTAACAGTCTTTTTCACCATCTATAAGATTTCTTCAAACTCTGTTTATTTCAGTGATTATTATATATATATATGTATATTTATATGTATGTATATATATATATATATATATACATATGTGTGTATATATATGTATATATATATACACATATATATATATATACATATATATATATATATATATATATATATATATATATATATATATATATATATATATATATATACACCTGGTGAATATCAATACAATTTACGCCCTATATATTGGACGAACGGTCAATCTTGAAACACCAATGATTTTCGTTGCTGTCTCCTAACTCAGTCGCCGACACGCCAGTGATGTTATGTCAGTAGTCAGAGTGGGGGTGCTGGCCAGCAGCATTACTTGACTTAAGTAAGTGTCTTGCCTGTTCCTTCCATATGGCTGGTGTATATTTTGAGACATTTGTAGTTTAGTTTGTAAAGTCAGTACATCTGTTTTTAAATGAGCATTTAAAAATCTCTGTAGCACTGTGGTCTTTTCCTGCCACCTGTACCCCAGCAAGGGTGTCACTAGTGAAACTGCAAAATACCCTAAACATGCAGTGGGTCAGGCAGCCCGCTGTCAAAACAAATAACATCACTTAACGAAGTTGCCAGCCATGAGACAGTTTGTACTTTAGTGCACAGTAAATGCTTCACAACTAATAAGTAAAGGCCACTTTGTCTTTATATATCCATCTTAACTCTATTAGGGAGACATGGGGGTGCTGCAGCACCCCAACAGCCCTACTTTCAGCACCGCTGGAACAGATGATCTTCTGATGGTGGTCACTGCACCAGCGCTACTCACCCCATCCCTACTTTCACCTACATGTAACAGTGGATGCCCAGCAATGCACATTAGTGACAGTGTAAGAAAACCACCTTTACGCAAACAACTCCCAGGTAATATACCATCCAAATAAGTATTTTCAAACTGCTGTTATGCGTTTCTTCTGCGGTAATAGGACTGCATGTTTAGGACAGCAGAACGATAAAGTGTGGGGGACTGATCTATCCACACAGTTAGTAGCTGCCGGCATAACTCCTGGCTAGCTCACAGCGCCTCAACCAAGCCTCCAATCCTACAGTGGTAAAAGGTGAATATGGCAACCTGAACTTGACACTCGACTCCCTAGGAAAGTCGTGGGAATAGATCATACACTTTTTGCTCAGTTACTCATGCATGCTGAGGCAAAGATGCAGGAAGTTTCCACCACACTTGTTGAAACAATCGCAATCTGGTACATAATGAGTGAGGTGCGATAATTAGTTAAAAAAAAAAAAGGTAATCAGCATTACAAACATGGTGAAAAGATAAACAATTTAACCATGATGTATGTGGTTCTAAGGGGCAGATTTATACTCCATTTGCACCGAATTTGTGTCATTTTTTTAATGCAAATTCGGCCCATTTTTTAGATGCGTGAACCTACCTTGTGTCAATGAGATGCAAGGTAGGAGTTCCTATCTAAAAAATGGCGCTAAACCTATAGCCCCATATTTATCCCCCATGCTAAAATGACGGACAGGTGGGAGGAGGGGCTAAATAATGGACCATTATTTAACACCTGGGTCAGACCAGGCGTTAGGGGACCTGTGAACCCATTTCCATGGTTAAACACCATGGAATGGGTCCACTGGTGCCCTCCTCAAGCCCCAGGAACACCCCCACCCACACCTGAGGGACACCGGAGGATGGGGAACCCCATCCGAGGTAAGTAGGGTAAGTATAGGTAAGCATTTTCTTTTGTTTTTTGTAATTAAAGTGCCATTGAGGGCCCAACTTGGGCCCCCCTGCATGGCAGAGGGTGCAATGGCCATGCCCAGGGGACCCTTGTCCCCTGTGCTGGCCATTGGGGTGGTGGGCATGACTCCTGTCTTTTGTAAGACAGGAGTCATGTGGTATTTACTTAGGCTGGTTAGAGGCGTTTTTTTGCCTCTAACCAGCCTAGTGTAATTTTTAGGTGCAAAACCCACTTCTCCCACACCGTCTCCCCCACTCGGCTAACATCATTTTTTTTAAGCTAGCCCACCCTTTGCACCGGATTGCGGCATTCCATTAATTTGGCGCCCGGCTGGTATCCTGGAATGGCGCAAACAGGCGCTATACTTTTTGACACAAATCTGCACAAACGCATTTTTGGGTTAAAAAGTATAAATTTGGGCCTAAATGTTCTAGAGGTTCTAGAGATTCCTTCCTAACCCTATGTTTATGTCTAGGAGCATAGTGGCCGGAACCCTATGCCTGACAAGATCTGAGGGATTAGTCCCAACCGCAAACCTGGATAGAGTATCAGGAATCAGCCAGTCGAGTAGGTGGCAATCCTCTCAAAGAGTTGGCAGATCGGCACCAGCCAAGCTGCGTATCACACAGCATGCGTCCCAGGGATCTCTGTGGCCGGAATGCCCTCTTCCCTACTTGGGTCAATGCAGAGTTTGTGTAATAAAACTGTGCCACATTAGTAATACAGTTCTGATGTAATGCTGTGTCTTGAAAAAGAAGCTTTCTCCTGAACAGGCAACACTAGTTTGCATACTGTGTACCTTACTCCACAGCCTTGGACAAGAAGTACTGATTATATATGGTGCAAGGCTGATAAAATGAGCAGCATGTTCCTTGCTTTCCTAGAATAAATCAAACTGATGAAATGTGTAAAAAGCGATTGCTAAAAAGCAGCTTTGCTATCATGAATAAAACGTGAATAAACATGAATTATAACACTAAGCTAAAAGCAGGAGTGACCAACCTGGGTCCTAAAAGGGTCCTCACGACGCTGCTACTTGTAGAGACCCATGGTGTGGAAATTTGAGATACTTTAGGGTACAGAGCCACGCAAAAATGTGCCACACCGACACTGGGTTCTCTTCAGCTTCTGGCTTTCAATTTCACTTTGACAACCTTAACGCTCTTTTCAGCAAGCGGAATCAATCAATCAATCAATCAATCATAATACTTGTAAAGCACTACTAGTCACCCGCTAGAGTCTCAAGGTGCTGGGGGGGCAGTAAGTAAGAGGCCGTCGATGAAAAGAGGGGATCAGGTGAAAAGCCAAGTTTTGAGGTCCTTTCTGAATTGCCGGATGGTGGGAGATCTTCTGAGGTGGATGGGAAGGGAGAACCAGGTATTACATGGAGGGAGAAGGATCTTCCTCCGGCTGTGGCCTTCTAGACGTGTGGGATTGCGGCGAGTGCGAGGTCGGCGGAGCGGAGTTGTCTGGTGGGCGTGTAGAAGTGGAGTCTGCGGTTGAGGTATTCTAGTCCGGTGTTGTGAAGGGCTTTGTAGGCGTGCGTGAGAAGCTTGAATGTTATTCTTTTGTCTATTGGGAGCCTGTGCAGGTCTCTCAGTAGAGTGGAGGTGTGGCTGTGTCTGAGGGCGTTCTTGATGAGACGGGCGGAGGCGTTCTTGATGCGTTGCAGTCTTTTCTGTACCTTGGCGGTGGTTCCGGCGTGGAGTGCGTTGCCGTGGTCCAAGTGGCTGCTGATAAGGGCCTGGGTGACTATTCTTCTGGATTCGGTTGGGATCCATTTGAAGATCTTCCGGAGCATGCACAAGGTGTGGAAACAGGCGGAGGAGAGTGCGCTGACTTAATGGTTCATTGAGAGTGCTGAGTCCAGGATAAAGCCGAGGTTGCGGGCGTGGTCAGTGGGGGTCAGAGCGCTTCTGAGGGCAGTGGGCCACCAGGAGATGTCGCAGGCAGAGGGGTTGTTGCCGATGACTAGGACTTCTGTTTTGTCGGGATTTAGCTTGAGGCAGCTATCCTTCATCCAGGCGGCGACTGCCCTCCTTCCGTTGTGGAAGTTGGTTTTGGCTGTGTGCGGGTCGTTGGTAAGGGAGATGATTAGCTGTGTGTCGTTGGCGTATGAGACGATATTAAGTGCGTGGTGTCTGGCGATAGTGGCTAGGGGGGCATTGTAGAGGTTGAAGAGAGTGGGGCTCAGAGAGGAGCCTTGCGGGACGCCGCAGATGATCTTGGTGGCCACTGAGTAGAAGGGGGGAGTCGGACTCTTTGGGTCCTGTCGGAGAGGAAGGAAGTGATCCATTTGAGAGCTTTGTCTCAGATGCCGGCGTTGTCGAGGCGAGTCTGTAGCGTGCGGTGGGTAATGGTGTCAAAGGCGACAGACAGGTCGAGGAGGATGAGAGCCGCAATCTGACCCCTGTCTAGGAGGATGCGGATGTCATCTGTGGCGGTGAGGAGGGCGGTCTCAGTGCTGTGGTTGCTCCGGAAGCCTGACTGTGAGGGGTCCAGGATGTTGTTGAGTTCGATGTGTCTGGTGAGTTATCTGTTGACAGCCTTTTCAATGACCTTAGCTGGAAGGGGAGCAGAGAGATGGGCCGAAAGTTCTTGAGGTCTTCTAGGTCTGCAGTGGGGTTATTCAGTAAGGTCTTGATTTCGGCATGTGTCCAGATTTCTGGGAAGGTGGCGGTTTCGAAGGAGCGGTTGATGATGGGCCGGAGTTAGGGTCCTGCTTGCTTTGTTGACAATGTGGTGGGGGCAGTGATCGGAGGGAGAGCCGGAGTGGATGGATTTCATGATGTTGAGGGTTTCTTCGTCGGAGATGTTGGCCCAGCAGAGTAGGTGGTGGGGGTTTGGAGGAGCTTCGGTGGTGGATATGCCGGTGGTGGGCATGGGAAGGTCCTGGGTCAGGAAGCTGTCGTACCAGCTTTGCCTTGTTGCTTTCTTCTTCCCCAGTGAAGCACCCTACAACTTGTACAAGGTTAGAGGAGAGGGTGGAGGGGCATGGCCATCCGGCAACAAGGTAGCAATGTGCTAAATCAGCTCCTGGCCTGCCCGGCGAAATCCATTAGACATCCCGTGGTGCCCCAGATCAGGGTTTAAGCAAAAAGAAAGAACTAGGCATGGGAGAAATGTTATTTACACTGGAGTAATCAGAGTAATATCAGTAATTAAGCATTACTCTTATGAGGCAAAATTTGTGAAATTACATGATTACACCAGTTTGAGTAATTGAAAGTAATTTGAAGCAAAAATCCTACTGCAGGAGCACAGGAACAACAAACTAAAAGAGGGAGAGCGGCTGATGGCTGCTGCTTTTTGTGTCCTGTAGCATTTAGTGCTATTTTCTTAGTGCAAAATGCATTCTTAGGCCCATTTTGCGTGCAAGGGAGCATTTTACACTAAGAAAATAGCGCTAAATGCTGGATTAAGCTTCTTACACAATTACATATGATTACCAGCAATTTTGCAGTACCTGCGAGTAATTATGCTAGAGAGAATTACGCCAGTTACGCCTACCTCTAGAAAGAACCTGGAAGCAGGCCGGCCTAAACATAGAAGAAATCGGCAGAGTTAGAGCGAGAAATCCAGACCACCATAAGCCTATGGTCACCACGTGGCATTTATGCATATTCTGAACAGGGAAAGTAAAAATTCACGGCAAAGTGTAAAAATTCAAGACAAAATTTCAGGACACATGGTCATATTTCAGGAGACTAAAATTCAGGGCAAAAGTTAAACTTTACAGATACATCAGAGGAGGTTGTGCAATAATATATAGTAAGTAAATAGACACCAAACACGTATGCAAGTCAAAATACGTTTATGTTAGGTTAAAAAGTAAAGCACGCTCCCTTAATATAAATGGTGTTACATGGAATCATGGACAGTAACAATATTAGTTTTAGTGTTTGTTTTTGAAATTCAACTTTTTATTGGAACTAACAGAGTTCTTTGTTCCTAAGAGAAAATTGATAGAAATCTGGCCCCAAATGTTTCATGCTGACCTGGATCTGAAATACCACTTTACCAAGCTCAGCATCACATATTTTTATTTTCAGTCCAAGTTAACTTCAGTTGAAAATGACTCCTCTCAGTAGCTGGATTGCTGCCTGGCAAGCAAAGTGTAAATGATATGAGTCTTTTTTATGTTGGGTGCAATGAATGGCAACTTCATAAAAATATTTTGCCATTTCTGCCCACAAGATATTCTTGTGCTTGCCACAGCTGGCAAAGCAGGAGCAATTAGACAGTATTCATTGAATAGGTATTGCAGTTTCAGATGACGGGTAAACTTAACCACAGCAGCAACTTTGTAGAGCTGCTGAAAGGTGAGCATTTCCCTTAGACAGCATGGTTATAGTGCCAGCAAGCAATGGATCTCTGAAAAATCAAACCATTTTTCAAAATAAGTTTAGACTGCTCAAACAATTTCAGTAAATCACTCTGCATGCTAGAACTTAAGCCTGGCTGATGGGAAGTTATATAATTTTGTAATTGGAAGCCAAATAACTGATCTTCACCTCTGTACTTTTGGTTGTGCAATATTGAAAATATGCCTGGCACATCGGGGTGACTGGCTCGGCCTTCTCAAGCTGCATGATCGATGTGTCGAAAATGATCAAAATGTTGTGAACAAGAAAACGTAAGCTTCACATTGTGACATAGTGGCATCTCTACTTCCATGTGTTTATTTATTTTGCGCCCTGAAGAAGGGTGATAGGCCGCATTTTAAGTTTGTTCACCGAAACTTTCCAGCGTGGTACCTCAGTAGCTGGAGGTTTATGCAATTTTATTCTCTCCAAAAAATAAGATATCCTAGTTTAATACAGAAAACAATAATTGTGTATTGTTTCAATTTAAAATAAAAAGGATATTACTGTACTTCAGCAACACAAAAGGATGATGGACGGAGTGCTGACAATGCAAACACACCCCCAGTCACAGATCTGGGTTTAATCCATCTTTCTTTTGCTCACCATGCCACCCCAGTTTGGACCCAGCCATATGCAAATCAGTCTTGACCCTGTTCCTCATGGGAACAGTCCAGCCCGAACTGCCAGGCCAGGTACTCCCTGGACCGGAAACAAGCATCCTGGGACCAGTTTCAGGGTTTCACCCCTCATCAGCCAGGCTAGCTTGATTCCAGTGGCACAGTGAGCAAGGGACCCACGTCTGGGCATTCCCTTCCCACTTACGGCAACTTTAGCAACACAAAAGGATGATGGACGGATTGCTGACAATGCAAACACTCACCCCCAGTCACAGATCTGGGTTTAATCCATCGTTCTTTTGCTCACCATGCCACCCCAGTTTGGACCCAGCCATATGCAAATCAGTCTTGACCCTGTTCCTCATGGGAACAGTCCAGCCCGAACTGCCATGCCAGGTCCTCCCTGGACCGGAAACAAGCATCCTGGGTCCTGTTTCAGGGTTTCACCCCTCATCAGCCAGGCTAGCTTGATTCCAGTGGCACAGTGAGCAAGGGACCCACGTCTGGGCATTACTGTACTTCAACATTGTACATGACAACTGTGTAATTAATGTGTTCTTCTGTATATGTAAAGCATTTTTAGTCTCCATCCCTACAACTTGACATTTTAATTTAATATGCATAGGTTGTTGCATGACTAGTACGGATGAAGTATGACTGCGATATGTTTGAGTGTGGATTTGATTTTAGCATATGTCCGGTTTGGCCGTGACTCCTGAGAGAGTGCTTTTTTGTTACAAGACTTTTTGTTCTTGATTGGTTATGCATTTATAATATATGTTCTTAAAGTATACATGTGTGGAATTCAATATATAGGTTTGAAAATAAATGAGGTAGGAAAGGATACATTATAGAAATAAAGTTTCTCTAAAAAAAGGTATTCAGTTCGAGGGGTTATTTATTGTGATGGCTCCAATGAGATAACTGAAGCCTCGATATTAATGAGTTATGCCGCTGTTAAATAATAGAGTTCTTTTTGCCAGGGGCCCTCTTGTGTTTTTTTGGGGAATAATTTGAGCCACAGTGTTGGGACATGTCAAAACCAAGGCTGCCACTGTAGGCCTAGAAAAGAAAACAGCTCTTTTTATTTCCACTGTTACCTTCGTTGAAGAAGCGAAATGGTTGTAGACGTTTAAAATAAATGATCCTACATCCACAGAAAGTCTATTAACGGGTCGTCTAGCAGTTGTATACGACGTGGGCAGGACAGTTTGCTGCAAGAATGTCTTCATTTGCTCCCTTCAAGAGCTGAAATACAGAAGAATGTCATCCAAGGTTCACACTTGGGTTGTCTCCGCAGTAACCGGAAACGTGTTCCAATCTCAAAGCATGTTGCGTTAACTTGATTGGGATCTGCTGTGCAATTGCAGTAGTGGTCTCAGCTTCATCGTCAAAGAAATCCAGCAGAGTGTAGGTCACACTGGATGTGAGACTGAAGTGCCTCAACAGAAGTGTATATTGTATATTGTCTCCTTTTTTGAGGCATCGCAGCAAACTAAGAAAGATCCGTGTTATACGTTTGCTGCAGTGAAGGAGATGCAAGCACATTTTTTGTGCTCCTTGATGCCTTGTGCGACCACAGGATGCCATCATTGCAATGGATGAGTTGGGATAAATGACCTTGGACAGCTGTACCCACATTTCAGAGAGCAGTAGGGGATTTGATGCTAGACAGCACAGTACACCGGTGTCACTTCTGCAGCTGAGACCTAATATAAAAAAACAAATACAAAGGTATAAGCAGTACACAGAGAAAGTCTCCAATGGTGAAGAAAATAATTGAAACAAGGGGGCTTGGAGATGAAAATTCAAATAAAAGTGTCAGCAGCCAACCCAAAAGCAATTATGGCGGTCATTCCAACCCTGGCGGTCCGAGACCGCCAGGGTTGGGGACCGCGGGAGCACCGCCAACAGGCTGGCGGTGCTCCCATGGGCATTCTGACCGCGGCGGTACAGCCGCGGTCAGTGACGTAAAACCGGCGGTGTACCGCCGGTTTTCCGCTGCCCTGGGGAATCCTCCATGGCGGCGCAGCTTGCTGCGCCGCTATGGGGATTCCGACCCCCATACCGCCATCCTGTTCCTGGCGGTTTTGGCCACCAGGAACAGGATGGCGGTATGAGGTGTCGTGGGGCCCCTGGGGGCCCCTGCAGTGCCCATGCTTATGGCATGGGCACAGCAGGGGCCCCCGTAAGAGGGCCCCACCAAGATTTTCAGTGTCTGCCATGCAGACACTGAAAATCGCGACGGGTGCTACTGCACCTGTCGCACACCTTCCACTCCGCCGGCTCCTTTCGGAGCCGGCATCCCCGTGAAAGGGTGTTTCCCGCTGGGCTGGCGGGCGGCCTTCTGGCGGTCGCCCGCCCGCCCAGCGGGAAACCCAGAATAACCGCGGCGGTCTTCTGACCGCGCAGCGGTATTCTGGCGGTTCCTGTTTGGCTGGCGGCGCCCGCCGCCAGCCAAAGTTGGAATCACCCCCTATGTGTTCTTAATATGGCCAGAGCGAGAAAAGCATGTTAAAAGCAAGCTGGCTTGGTAAACATACAAAGCGTGCAATGGCTTATACTTCCAGCTGGAAGCTTGGTTGCAGGGACGCTGAAAGTGTTGCCCTCTTCGCCCTTCTGGAGGCATTTTCCTTATCATGAGATTCTGCCTCATGCATTTTTATATCCCATTCTCCTCCATGGGCAATAAAAGAAAGTCTTTATTACAGATGCTGCACTTTCCTTGTACACATCTTCTGCAGGCTTCTTGTATGTTTGGGTGTGTATGCTCCCATTCTGGTATGTACTTCAGAAACTGCTTTTTTGCTTTTTTCATTGATGGCTTGGGAAATGAGTCTGTCTGCGAAGTGCATGTTGCATCCGAATGAGTCTCAAAGTCAGATGTGAATGTTGTCTTTGCTGCATCTTCTCTTGACTCCTAATCAAATGGAAATTGTGTTTTGTTCCAGAAAGTATCCTGTAAAATACTCTACAAGCTAGAGATTTAGATACATACTGTATTCAATGAATAAATAAATCTTATCGGGCCCTTACTTTCCTCTCGCTCACTGGGCTTGTGCACCTATCAAAGACCCCTCAAGCGCATACATTCTGGCCAGAGTGGACTACAATGACTTCTCTACAGGCCTATAAGTCCTAAAGCGTGGTAGTGCTTGGAAGGGCTTGTCATGTGCTGCATTTGATACCTGACTGACTCTTTCCAATACTACTGACACAGGCAGCTCTGATCACTTCTAATTGCAGCACCAAAGCCGAGGGACAAACAAAACCATGCTCCAAGTTAGTGTGTGTACATCATTGTGGTGGGGTGCGGGTGGTGGTACTGCTGGGGTGCCTGCGGGGAAGGGGTGATGATGGTTATCAGTATGTGGTCTTTGTATTTGATCCTATGTTAGACGTGTATCCATCTTGTGTGTGATGACCACTGAGGTGTGGCTATCATGTTAGGGGACGTAGCGCTTTGCAATGTGATGTAGAGGTGTGAGAGATAGATCTGCACTTCATGGTATTTCAGTAAGCTGCCAACTTTGGGCAACTCTGCAGGACTCTGTGGTATTTCTCATGGTCATAGTTTGCTTGTATAGTTACTGCACTGGGTTGTCCAATCTGGTATTTTGTTTAAAGTTCATGGTCCTGAGGAGGTATTTTTGTAGCGAGAAGTGGTGGAGAGATTTGCTGGGATGGACTATGTTACTAGCATCCCATATCTGAGTGTCGTTGTGAGATGTAAAGCAGATGTGGAGAAGCGCTCATAGTATGTACGTAATTTGGACCTGCAGTGGTGGACTAGTGCACCATCCTCCGATTGGCCAGTGGTGTGTGGCAGATCGCTTCAGTTATTCTATGTCTGTTCAGGTGGGGATGTCTGGTTTAGGGGCTGGTGCAGTACTGGGTGATGGAAAAGACCCGTAGCCGATATGTCTTGTACAACAGCCAGAGCACTAACCACGAGAGGGGAGTTATTAAGCAGCCTGTATGAGCTACAACTGACTGCAGACTGCTGAGTGTTATGGTATTAGTGAGGCCAGAAGGGTCATATAGGAATTGGTGATGTCATAAAATATCCTGGCTAGCCATGAATCATCCCTTCCTAATTTACCTGTATATGGAAGATAGTGCACTGGTCAGGCTGCTTCATTTCTCTGGGCTGTAAAGTGTAGATTGTAATTGATGCACATGCGTGTGCTACAGGCTACAAATTGTACACTTTGTTGAGGCGTTATGGTAGGCTTATGTTAAACAAATGTTCTAGTCTCTGGCCCACAAACATCAGTGTTCCATACGTTGGATAGAGGGAAAAGGGCTGGAATAAGAATGGGAGGGGGGTCTGAACCCACCTTTCACCTTATGAGCAGGTATGATGTACCCTGCCATAGTTTGTATATTGCACCTTGAATGACTTTCCCCTATCACAGACCAAAGATATGACGACTCTATCAAGTCAAACCAACCCTTCAAAGTCCTGTATGTTGTAGCACCAAGTTATTATTTTTGTGATAATACTGAGCTAAAGTGGATAAACAATTCAGTGTACATTTGGATGTCCAAATATCATGTATGAAGCACCCACACAAAGGGAATCTATTACAGTAACAAATACAGCTTACTAGTTACTAGCAATATTTCAGAAAAGGTCACAGGGTAGACTCTGTGCATTAGTCATTGGGCCCTTAAGTAATTAACAGGCACCATGGAGCTTAGCAGTCATCATAGACATGAGTTTAAGTTTATTCCAAACTCCATTTTGAAAGTGGTCCAACTTGTACGGAAACTAATGTTTTCAACTACAGTTTACGAAGTTCCCCATCCTGGTTCCATTCTCTTATCTGGACGATACCATGCCCAAGGTAAACCTCTCTTTGCTGCCTTGTATGGCTCTGGGTGCATTGCTACCACACCCTATGCCCACCAAGACAATCCGAGTGACTGTGCATGTTTAAATAGGATGTGCAGGGCCATTGCTAAAAACATGGGGAAGGGAAAAAGCGAGAAAAACAAAACAAACTTTAGCTAGTTTCCCAATCCAAGATGGAACCCCATCTGCAACCTCCAATGTCCTTTCTTGCCATGGACTGTCCCAATCCAATCTAGTGCACTTCTACTTTCAGGTGGATCTTAGAAGCAACAGTATAAAATGAAGATTCCAGTTTAGCTAGACTACATTGATAGGCGTGTATTATAATTGACAGATTGTAAAAATGGCCTTCAAAATATCCCTGTGACCTAGACAGTTGTGGTGTGCAACCTACACATGGTCTAGACTCTTACAGGTAGAGCAACACTATAGTCTGTGAAATCAAGCGGAGAAGGTTGTGCACAGAGCACTCTCTGAACTCACATTTTCAAAGGTGCTCTACTAAGCAACAATGAAGAAGACGGCTCTGTGAATTAAAATATTTGCCTAAGATCACACAATTTGGCCAAGTAGTGCTTGGCAAGGGATTTCTTCCCTTGAGTGTGCAGCAGACTGGGTTAACATCAGGCCATTTGTATGGGCATGACCACTATTTAAAAGTCCTGACTGGTACAAAATCACCTAAAGCTAGTATTTTCACCTTATTACCAATACTTTAAACAGTAAATGTAAGAGCACACTTCAAAATGTGTTCTAGGGCTGCCGTAATGATCCCTGGCTAATGATTGACCTAAACAAAGGCAAAAAGGCTATGTCAAAAATGAATACAGGCTATTTTATATGAACTTCCATTTAAGTAGTGTCTCCGGGTGTTTGAAGAATCTTACCATGTGAAGAAATGTCTGGGATTTTTGGTTGGTAAAGGTCGCAGCTCTAGTGGTATGTCAGACCTTTTGTGGCATCCACCCTAAAAGGCACTGAAACAGTGACATCTCTTGTACCCATGTGTGGCACAGGAGTCTAGTGCTGGTAACTACCTCTGAGCGGCCACCAGCTGCCAGTCAGTGGTGGCCCACGCCCGACTACCCCAATACCTGTGCAGTGATATAAGCCATGATGTGGAAACACTTATGCGCAGTATAGAAGCCAAGTATTGAAAATTGTCTCTCAGCTGCACAGGTGTTGTGTGGGGACAACCACTTTCAAGTGGGACAGTGAGTAAGATAGCATTTACCATGAATCTACCTTCTGAGAGTAACCTTAACACCATCATTTGCTTGAAAAAGTCTATATTAGAGGTTTTATTTTCCAATAGAAATAAAGAAATGCAGAGAAAATTAAGTGCTAGGCATGATGTTATCTCATTCACTTGCTTCAAGCCAGTAATTCAAGAGTTGTTCGGACATTGGGCACGAAGCAAAAAGACTTGGTTTAGAGTCTAGCACTTTCAGGAACTCATTGGACCTCCTGAGAAAGTGCAAAAAACAAACAAAACTTCCATTAAGGAAAGACAGAAAGTTAATCCCGTTCACAAAAGCTAACAGATTCTTGCCTCTGAGGAAAG
This sequence comes from Pleurodeles waltl, assembly GCF_031143425.1. Taxonomy (NCBI): domain Eukaryota; kingdom Metazoa; phylum Chordata; class Amphibia; order Caudata; family Salamandridae; genus Pleurodeles; species Pleurodeles waltl. Next base: position 39,101,066 of record NC_090438.1, on the reverse strand, counting down.
GTAGGTCTAGTTTGATGTGAGTCTTAGCATCCATTGGTTTACAATAGAAAAAGGAAACCACCCCTAGGTCTGACCTTGGAAAGCATGTAGTGACTTATTTATTTTGGCAAACATATACAAGGTGCCAGCTAAAAGGTAGTGTGTATATGTCTGCAAAAAAAAAAAAAAAGTAAACATTGCATTCACATTAGGCAGTTAGAAAATAAGGCAAGTAATACAGAACACATTTAGCTTAAAAAAAAAGCACTAACTGACCAGCCATCGCATCAAAGCTCTCCCCTTTTCAAGCAGCTGTGTAAATGTGGTCAAACAATCAGCTGTGCACATGTAGTCGAACGGACCGCTGTGTACATATAATCAAACAAACAGCTGTGTACATACAGTCAAACAGCTGTGTACATATAGTCAAACAAGCAGCTGTGTATACATAGTCGAACAAACAGCTGTGTAAATATAGTCAAACAGCTGTGTACATATAGTTAAACATACAGCTGTGTACATGTGGTCAAACAAACAGCTGTGTATATGTGGTCAAACAAACAGCTCTGTACATGTGGTCGGAGAAATCACTGTGTTCATGTAGTCAACCAAATAGTTATGTACGTCTAGTCAAACAGGTATGTACATGTGGTCAAGCAAACAACTCTGTATATTTGGTCAAACAAACAGCTGTGTATATATAATTGAACAAACATCTGTGTATATGTGGTCAAACAAACAGCTCTGTACATGTGGCCACAGAAATCACTGTGCCCATATAGTCAAACAAATAGTTATGTATGTCTAGTCAAACAGGTATGTAAATGTGGTCAAACAAACAACTCTGTATATTTGGTCAAACAAATAGCTGTATACATACAGTCTAACAAACAGCTGTATACATATAGTCGAACAAACAGCTGCATAGATATAGTCAAACAGCTGTGTACATATAGTCAAACAAACAACTGTGTACATGTAGTCAAACAAACAGCTGTGAACATATAGTCAAGCAAACAGCTGTGTAGATATAGCCAAACAGCTATGTACATATAGCCAAACAAACAGCTGTACACATATAGTCGAACAAACAGCTGCGTACATGTGGTCAAACAAACAACTGTGTACATATAGTCAAAAACATAGGTGTGCACATATAGTTGAACAAACAGCTGTGTACATGTGGTCAAACAAACAGCTGCGTACATATAGTCAAACAGTTATGTACATATAGTCAAACAAACAGCTGTGTGCATAGAGTCAAACAAACAGCTGTGTATATCTAGTCAAACAAACAGCTGTATACACATAGTCAAACAAATAAATGTGGACATATAGTCAAACAGCTATCTACATGTAGCCGAACAAACAGTTGTGTACATATGGTCAAACAAATAACTGTGTATATGCAGTCAGAGAAACAGCTGTGTACATATAGTCAAACAGCTGTGTATATATAGTGAAACAAACAGCTGTGGGCATGTAGTCAAACAAATAGTTATGTACGTCTAGTCAAACAGGTATGTACATGTGGTCAAGCAAATAACTCTGTATATTTGGTCAAACAAACAGCTGTGTATATATAATCGAACAAACAGCTGTGTATATGTGGTTGAACAAACAGCTGTATACATGTAGTGAAACAGCTATGTACATATGGTCAAACAAACAGCTGTATACATGTAGTCAAACAAACAGCTGTGTATATGTGGTCAAACAAACAGCTCTGTACATGTGGCCAGAGAAATCACTGTGTACATGTAGTCAAACAAATAGTTATGTACGTCGAGTCAAACAGGTATGTACATGTGGTCAAACAAACAACTCTGTATGTTTGGTCAAACAAATAGCTGTGTACATACAGTCTAACAAACAGCTTTGTACATATAGTCAAACAAACAGCTGCATAGATATAGTCAAACAGCTGTGTACATATAGTCAAACAAACAACTGTGTACATGTAGTCAAACAAACAGCTGTGAACATATAGTCAAGCAAACAGCTGTGTTCATATAGTCAAATAAACAGCTGTGTAGATATAGCCAAACAGCTATGTACATATAGTCAAACAAACAGCTGTAAACATATAGTCGAACAAACAGCTGCGTACATGTGGTCAAACAAACAACTGTGTACATTTAGTCAAAAACATAGGTGTGCACATATAGTTGAACAAACAGCTGTGTACATGTGGTCAAACAAACAGCTGCGTACATATAGTCAAACAATTATGTACATATAGTCAAACACACAGCTGTGTGCATAGAGACAAACAAACAGCTGTGTATATGTAGTCAAACAAACAGCTGTATACATATAGTCAAACAAATACATGTGGACATATAGTCAAACAGCTATGTACATGTAGCCGAACAAACAGTTGTGTACATATGGTCAAACAATAACTGTGTATATGCAGTCAGAGAAACAGCTGTGTACATATAGTCAAACAGCTGTGTATATATAGTGAAACAAACAGCTGTGTGCATGTAGTCAAACAAACAGCGGTGTACGCATAGTCAAACAAACAGCTGTGTACATGTAGTCAAACAAACAGCTGTGTACCTGTAGTCAAACAAACAGCTGTGTACCTTTGGTGAAACAGCTGTATACGTATGGTCATACAAACAGCTGTTCACATATAGTCAAATAAACAACTGTGTGTAGGTAGTCAAACAAACAGCGGTGAATATAGTCAATCAGCTGTGTACATAGAGTCAAGTAAACAGGTGTGTACATATAGTTGAACAAGCAGGTATGTACATGTAGTCGAACAAACAGATGTGTACATGTATTCAAACAAACAGCTATGTCCATATAGTCAAATAAACAGCAGTGTAGATATAGTCAAACAGCTATGTACAGATAGTCAGAGAAACAGCTGTGTACAGATAGTCAAACAAACAGCTGTGTACATGTAGTCAAACAAACAACTGTGGACATGTAGTCAAACAGGTATGCACATATAGTCGAACAAACAGTTGTGTACATGTGGTCAGACAAACAACTGTGTACATATAGGTGGTCATTCCAACCCTGGCGGTCCATGACCGCCGGGTTGGAGGACCGCGGGAGCACCGCCGACAGGCCGGCGGTGCTCCAATGGGCATTCCGACCGCGGCGGTAAAGCCGCGGTCGGACCGGCAACACTGGCGGTCTCCCGCCAGTGTACCGCCGCCCATTGGAATCCTCCAAGGCGGCGCAGCTAGCTGCGCCGCCGAGAGGATTCCGACCCCCCCTACCGCCATCCAGTTCCCGGCGGTCCGCCCGCCGGGAACCGGATGGCGGTAGGGGGGGTCGCGGGGCCCCTGGGGGCCCCTGCAGTGCCCATGCCACTGGCATGGGCACTGCAGGGGCCCCCGTAAGAGGGCCCCTAAATGTATTTCACTGTCTGCTGCGCAGACAGTGAAATACGCGACGGGTGCAACTGCACCCGTCGCACAGCTTCCACTCCGCCGGCTCGATTCCGAGCTGGCTTCATCGTGGAAGCCTCTTTCCCGCTGGGCTGGCGGGCGGGCTGAAGGCGGCCGCCCGCCAGCCCAGCGGGAATGTCAGAATTACCGCCGCGGTCTTTCGACCGCGGAACGGTAACCTGACGGCGGGACTTTGGCGGGAGGCCCCCGCCGCCCGCCAAGGTCAGAATGAGGGCCATAGTCAAATAAACCGCTGTGTTCACGTAGTAAAACAAATAGCTATGTACATATAGTGAAATAAACAACTGTGTAGATATAGTCAAACAGCTATGTACATATAGTCAGACAAACAGCTGTGTACATATAGTCGAACAAACAGCTGTGTACATGAGGTCAAACAAACAGTTGTGTACATATAGTCAAAAAGTTATGTCTATATAGTCAAACAAACAGCTGTGTGCATATAGTCAAACAAACAGCTGTTTATATGTAGTCAAACAAACAGCTGTGTACATGTAGTCAAACAAACAACTGTGGACAAGTAGTCAAATAGCTATGCACATATATGTGAAAAAACAGTTGTGTACATGTGGTCAAACAAACTTACTAGGGTTTTTTGCCATCACTCATATTGCCATGCTTACCACATATCTCTCTCGTATTTTACTTACTTGGGTTGCACATTTCGTACTGCTTCCGTATTTCATGCACTGGTTCGGGGTTACTATCTCACACCTTTTGTGTCTTACCAACTTATGGGTATCATGACATACAAAGTTTGTTTTTATTATTGTATTGCAGCCTTGATGAAGTCACCAGAGTGACGAAACACGTGTTGGCTGTTTTTTGAAGAACACGCAATCTTGAGGCAGACTGTGCCTATAATTAAAGACATTTTCTTCAACAATCTTGGGATCTTCACGTATTATTTCTCCAACTTGAACCGTTCTACCAGGGATACATATCCTTGCGACGATATTGGACTATCTATATTTGTGTGCTGTGGTCACATTGCAAACAAACAACTGTGTATATAAAGTCAAACAAACAGCTGTATACATATAGTAAAACAGCATGTATATGTAGTCAAACAGCTGTGCGCATGCAGTCAAAGAACAGTGTACATGTAGTCAAACAAACATCTGTGTACCTGTGGTAAAACAGCTGTGTACATATAGTCAAACAAACTACTATGCACATAGGGTCAAACTAATAGCTGCGTACAGCTAGTCGAACAAACAGATGTGTGCATGTAGTCAAACAGCTGTATACATTTCGTCAAATAAACAGCTGTGTACATGTAGTCAAACAAACAGCTGCGTATGGAGTCAAACAAACAGCTCTGTACATGTAGTCAAGCAAACAACTGTGGACACATAGTCAAACAGCTATGTACATATAGTCAAACAGTTGTGTACATGTGGTCAAACAAATAACTGTGTACATACAGTCAAACAAACAGCTGTGTATATATAGTCAAATAGCTGTGTATATGTAGCCAAACAGCTGTGTACATGTCGTCAAACAGCTGTGTGCATGTAGTCAAGCAAAAAGCTGTGTACATATAGTCAAATAAACAGCGGTGTAGATATAGTCAAACATTTACATACATATAGTCAAACAAACAGCTGTGTGCATATAGTCGAACAAACAGCTGTGTACATCTGGTCAAACAAACAACTGTGTACATATAGTCAAACACAGAGCTGTGTATATATAGTCGAACAAAGAGCTGTGTATATGTAGTCAAACAAAACAGCTGTGTACATGTAGACAAACAAACAACTGTGGACATATAGTCAACTGCTATGTATATATAGTCGAACAAACAGTTATGTAGATGTGGTCAAACAAACAATTGTGTACATACAGTCAAACATACAGATGTGAACATATAGTCAAACAGCTGTATACATATAGTCAAAGAAACAGCTGTGTGCATGTAGTCAAAGAAACAGCAGTGTACGTATAGTCAGAAAAACTGCTATACATGTAGTCAAACAAACAGCTGTGTACCTGTAGTCAAACACACATCCTTGTACCTGTGATGAAACAGCTGTGTACGTTTGGTCAAATAAACAGCTGTGTACATATAGTCAAATAAACAGCTGTGTATAGGTAGTCAAACAAACAGCTGTGTACATATAGTCAAACAAACATCTGTGTACATATACTCAAACAGCAATGCACGTAGAGTCAAACAAAAAGCTATGTATATATAGTCAAGCAAACAGGTGTGTACATATAGTTGAACAAAAAGCTGTGTACAGGTAGTCGCGCAAACAGATGTGTATATGTAGTCAAACAGCTGTACAAATGGTCAAATAAACAGCTGTGTACATGTAGTCAAACAAACAGCTACGTACATACAGTCAAATAAACAGTTGTGTAGCTATAGTCAAACAGCTATGTACATATAGCCAGGCAAACAGCTGTGTACATATAGCCAAACAAACATCTGTGTACATGTGGTCAAACAAACAACTGTGTACATATAGTCAAACACTCAGCTGTGTACATATTGTCGAATGAATATCTTTGTACATGTGGTCAAACAAACAGCTGTGAAAATATAGTCAAACAGTTATGTACATATAGTAAAAAAAACAGCTGTGTGCATGTAGTCAAACAAACAACTGTGGACATGTAGTCAAACAGCTATGTATATATATATATAGTCGAACAAATAGTTGTGTACATGTGATCAAACAAACAACTGTGTACCTATAGTCAAACAAACACCTATATACAAATAGTCAAACACCTTTGTACATGTAGTCAAACAAACATCTGTGTACCTCTGGTGAAACAGCTGTGTACATATAGTCAAACAAACAGCTGTGCACATATAGTCAAACTAATAGCTGTGTACATATAGTCAAACAAACAGATGTTTACATGTAGTCAAACAGCTGTACAAATGGTCAAATAAACAGCTGTGTACATCTAGGCAAACAAACAGCTATGTATATGTAGTCAAACAATCAGCTCTGTACATGTAGTCAAACAAACAACTATGGACATATAGACAAACATCCATGTGCATATATTCTAAGAAATAGTTGTGTACACGTGGTCAAACAAATAACTTTGCGCATATAATCAAACAAACAGCTGTGTACATATAGTCAAACAGCTGTGTACATGTAGTCAAAGAAACAACTGTGTGCATGTAGTCAACCAAATAACTGTATATATATAGCCAAATAAATAGCAGTGTAGATATAGTCACACAGCTATGTGTATATATAGTCAAACAAACAGCTGTGTTCATAAAGTCGAACAAACAGCTGTTTACATGTGGTGAAATAAACAACTGTGTGCGTATAGTCAAACACACAGCGGTGTACATATGGTCAAACAAACAGCTTTGTCCATGTGGTCAAACAAATAGCTGCGTACATATATAGTCAAACAGTTATGTACATATACTCAAACAAACTGCTGTGTATATGTAGTGAAACAAACATCTGGTACATGTAGTCAAACAAACAACTGTGTACATATATTCAAACAGTTATGTACATATAGTCAAATAAACAGCTGTGGGCACATAGTCAAACAAACAGCTGTGTATATGTAGTCAAACAAACAGTTGTGTACATGTACTCAAGCAAACAACTGTGGACATATAGTCAAACAGCTATGTACATATAGTCGAACAGTTTTGTATATGTGGTTAAACAAATAACTGTGTATATATAGTCAAACAAACAGCTGTGTAAATATAGTCAAACAGCTGTGTACATGTAGGCAAACAAACAGCTGTGTGCATGTAGTCAAGCAAACAACTGTGTGCATATAGTTAAATAAACAGCTGTATAGACATAGTCAAACAGCTATGCACATATAGTCAAACAAACAGCTGTGTAAATATAGTAAAAAAACAGTTGTGTACATGTGGTCAAACAAACAACTGTGTGCATATAGTCAAACACACAGCTGTGCACATATAGTTGAACCAACAACTGTGTACATATGGTCAAACAAACGGCTGCATACATATAGTCAAACAGTTATGTTCATATAGTCAAACAAACCACTGTGTGCATATAGTCAAACAAACAGCTATGTATATTTATTTAACCAAACAGCTGTGTACATGTAATCAAACAAACAACTGTAGACATGTAGTCAAACAACTATGTACATATAGTTGAACAAACTGTTGTGTAGATGTGGTCAAACAAACAACTGTGTACATACAACCAAACAGTTGTATACAGATAGTCAAACAATCAGCTGTGTGCATGAAGTCAAAGAAACAGCAGTGTACATATAGTCAAACAAACAGCTATACATGTAGACAAACAGCTGTGTACCTGTAGTCAAACAAATATCTGTGTACCTTTGGTGAAACAGCTGTATACATATGGTCAAACAAACAGCTGTGCACATATAGTCAAATAAACAGCTGTGTATATGTAGTCAAACAAAATGCTGCATACATATAGTCAACCAGCTGTGTACATATAGTAAAGCAAACAGGTGTGTACATATAGTTGAACAAGCAGCTATGTACATGTAGTCGAACAAACAGATGTGTACATATATTCAAACAAACAGCTATGTACATATAGTCAAATAAACAGCTGTGTAGATCTAGTCAACCAGCTATGTACATATAGTCAAACAAACAGCTGTGTACATATAGTCGAGCAAACAGCTGTGTACATGTGGTCAAACAAACAACTGTGGAGATACAGTAAAATAAACAGCTGTGTAGATATGGTCAAACAGCTATGTACATATAGTCAAAAAAACAGTTGTGTACATATAGTCAAACAAGCATCTGTGTACATGTGGTCAAACAAACAACTGTGTGCAAATAGTCAAACACACAGCTTTGTACATATAGTCGAACGAACAGCTGTGTACATGTGGTCAAACAAACAGCTGCATACATATAGTCAAAAAGTTATGTTCATATAGTCAAACAAAGTCCTGTGTACATATAGTCAATCAAACAGCTGTGTATATCTAGTTAACCAAACAGCTGTGTGCATGTTTTCAAACAGCTGTGTACATGTAGTCAAACAAACTTCTGTGGACATATAGTCAAACAGCTATGTACATATAGTCGAACAAACAGTTATGTATATGGGGTCAAACAAATAACTATGTACCTACAGTCAAAGAAACAGCTGTGTACATATAGTCAAGCAAACAGGTATGTACATATAGTTGAACAAGCAGCTATGTACATGTAGTCTAACAAACAGATGGATACATGTATTCAAACAAACAGCTATGTGCATATAGTCAAATAAACAGCTGAGTAGATATAGTCGAACAGCTATGTAGATATAGTCAAACAGCTACGTACATATAGTCAGACAAACAGCTGTGTACATATAGTCAAACAAACAGCTGTGTACATGTAGTCAAAAAAACAACTGTGGACATGTAGCCAAATAGTTATGCACATATAGTCAAACAAACAGTTGTGTATATGTGGTCAAACAAACAATTGTGTACATATAGTCAAATAAACAGATGTGTTCATGTAGTCAAACTAGCAGCTATGTAGATATAGTCAAATAAAACAGCTGTGTAGATATAGTCAAACAGCTATGTGCATATAGTCATACAAAATGCTGCGTACATATAGTCGAACAAACAGCTGTGTACATATAGTCGAACAAACAGCTGTGTACATGTGGTCAAACAAACAACTGTGTACATATTGTCAAACACACAGCTGTGTACATATAGTCAAACGAACAGCTGTGTGCATATAGTCAAGCAAAGAGCTGTGTATATGTAGTCAAACAAACAGCTGTGTACATGTAGTTAAACAAACAACTGTGTATATGTAGTCAAACAAACAGCTGTGTACATATAGTCAAATAGTTATGTACATATAGTCAGACAAAAAGCTATGTGCATATAGTCAAGCAAACAGCTGTGTATATGTAGTCAAACAAACAGCTGTGTACATGTAGTTAAACAAACAACTGTATAAATGTAGTCAAACAGCTATGCACATATAGTTGAACAAACAGTTGTGTACATGTGGTCAAACAAACAACTGTGTATATACAGTCAAACAAACAGCTGTGTACATATAGTGAAACAGCTGTATACATATAGTCAAAGAAACAGCTGTGTGCATGTAGCCAAAGAAACAGCAGTGTACGTGTAGTCAAAAAAACAGCTATACATGTAGTCAAACAAACAGCTGTGTACCAGTAGTCAAACACATCCTTGTACCTGTGATGAAACAGCTGTGTACGTTTGGTCAAATAAACAGCTGTGTACATATAGTCAAATAAACAGCTGTGTATAGGTAGTCAAACAAACAGCTGTGTACATATAGTCAAACAGCTGTATACATATACTCAAACAGCAATGCACGTATAGTCAAACAAACAGCTATGTATATATAGTCAAGCAAACAGGTGTCTACATATAGTTAAACAAACAGCAGTGTACATGTAGTCGAACAAACAGCTGTGTAGCTATAGTCAAACAGCTATGTACATATAGCCAGGCAAACAGCTGTGTACGTATAGTCAAACAAACAGCTGTGTTCATGTGGTCAAACAAACAACTGTGTACATATAGTCAAACACACAGCTGTGTACATATTGTCGAATGAATATCTTTGTACATGTGGTCAAACAAACAGCTGTGTATATATAGTCAAACAGTTATGTACATATAGTAAAAAAAACAGCTGTGTGCATGTAGTCAAACAAACAACTGTGGACATGTAGTCCAACAGCTATGTGTATATATAGTAGAACAAATAGTTGTGTACATGTGATCAAACAAACAACTGTGTACCTATAGTCAAACAAACAGCTGTATACAAATAGTCAAACACCTGTGTACATGTAGTCAAACAAACATATGTGTACCTCTGGTGAAATAGCTGTGTACATATAGTCAAACAAACAGCTGTGCACATATACTCAAACTAATAGCTGTGTACATATAGTCAAGCAAACAGATGTTTACATGTAGTCAAACAGCTGTACAAATGGTCAAATCAACAGCTGTGTACATGTAGGCAAACAAACATCTATGTATATGTAGTCAAACAATCAGCTCTGTACATGTAGTCAAACAAACAACTGTGGACATATAGTCAAACAGCTATGTACATATATTCTAACAAACAGTTGTGTACATGTGGTCAAACAAATAACTGTGTACTGTGCGGGACGTGCAGGAACTGAGTGGCGGCAGGGTCGGGACCAAAGCCCCTTTAAATCTTCTATAGCGCGCCCGCTTCGCGGGACGCGCAGGAACTGAGTGGCGGCAGGGGCGGGACCAGAGCCCCTTTAAATCTTCTATCACTCACCCACTTCACGGGACGCACAGGAACTGAGTGGTGGCAGGGGCAGGATCAGAGCCCCTTTAAATCTTCTATCACGCGCCCGCTTCGTGGGACGCGCCCGGGCAAAGCCCGGGCCAAGGACGGGCCCGTCCTGCGACCGGAAGAGGCCGGGCTGGGCCACATCTCTTTATTCCACGTTTTGGGGGCAAGTGACCAGAACATGAACTTATAATAGTGTGGCCTGAGGAATTTAACTATATAGGAGGTGTGGTGAACCATTGTAGTGCTTTAGCAGGGTCCTAGTTGATGGGAATAGAGGGGCCAAGCGTGTATAAGTGAGTGTCTGATTGAGGAGTTTTCATGAAAGCGCGAAACGTGATTGCGGGTGGAAATAAAGGGAAAGGATGGGCAGACGGAAGGGGGCGGCACCCTAGCAAAACTTTGGCAACAACAAAACCTTAGATGGATTTCTCCAAAAAGCTGTTGGAGCCCTAGAAAAGGAGATAGAGATGGTTGAGCGTCGTCTAACTGCCCCCACACCTTCAGCCACTAGCTGTCAATCCTTATCCTCACTGCAAACTCCAATACAGCTCCCACAGTCACAAGACCCACAGATTGCTTTGGTTACCTCACCCACCATCCTCTCTAGAAACATCCAGGAGCCCACGGTTGTAATTTTGGACGATGCCATGGTAACATCTGAATTGGCATTGTCGATTCCGGGCCCCTCTAAGGGTATGTCCACACCCATTCCAGAGTCTTACACAAAAGGGAAATGGAAACGAGGGGAGGATAACTTAAAGAACAAACGAGCTCGCACTTTGAGCTCCTTTAATCCGAGCACCGCATCTGGAAACAAAGATTATATAATATCCCAAGAAAGCGCTATTGAACGATCGGTAATTGACCGCATAATAGAACATATAAAAGAAGAGTTCTCCAAGAGCCTTCACCCTATAGTAACCCGTCTTCAGGCCATTGAGGAGAAATTGGGAGGGCTTATTAAGTCTCAGCTGCTGGTCACTCCTCCCCAAATGGATTTCCAATCTTATCGTCATCCCTTTCCCTTGAGTCAACCTTGTGCTAGTGACAGCAGACTTCCCCCATTAATGGGTAAGGGTCCCATGCCTCCAAAGAATTTCCCTGACCCCCTGTATCAACCTGAGGGGGATCCAACTGACAGGCTGGCCACTACTCCAAAGGACAAGCATCCCAAGGTTTCCGCCTCCCTTTTGAAAGGAACTGGAGGAACAGCGTTTTCTAATGACACAGCAACAAAAACCCATAAAGTTAACTTTGCTCATGACCACCAACAATTAGGCCCCCTGGAGATGGTGCAGACTAATGGTGGGAGTAGGTTAAGAGCTTTACACCTTTCACCGGTATCATGTCCGTACGTTCTTGTTATCACAAATGTTCCTAAACTTAAACCCAACAACCCAGAATCCTTCACTGAATTGAAAAACAAGGTCATACACTGGCTTAACACAAACACCAGATTTGTATTTTACATGGTACCTTCAATATTAATAGTGAGGACGGTGGGTTGGGTGGGCTCACTGGAGAAGCTCGGCATGGGGGATTGTATTGTCATCAATTTCAACTCACCTGCCCTTGTTCAGCAGCTCTTTCTAAACGCTTGCAGACCTAATCCATCAGTGGAGGAAGTATCTCTTTGTAGACTTCATGTTTTTTACCCCCAAGCAATTATAGCAGCCATCAGTGAGTCGTCATCAATGCCCAGAGGCCCCTCCTGTTCCCAGCTGCAGTATGCCCCCCCAGTCAGGATGCAGATTTTCTTCATCCCTTCTTTCTGAGGTAGATTGACTCAAAGACAGTCTCATACAGGGCTCACCCAAGTCCTTGGGAATTAGGCATCTACCCAGGGATTATTTTATACCTAGAGCTAGTGGATCACAGGGAACAGGAATGAGTAGCCCAGAGGATGAGCAGACTGTCAATGCAGTGTTTAGAGGCATCTCACCATTCACTCCACCCACCCAGATAGAACCCTGCATTTTGGAAACTAGTCAGATTTCATCCCGTTGTGAAATGAATGGGATGAACACCATCCCAGGAGCCAGTGAGGCGGGGGGAGTCTATGCGAGAAATATAGCTTCGGAACCAATAGGTCCCAATAACCTTGGGACTATTTTATCTGTCATGGGACCGGATTCGAACTTTGATTGGCCCCGTATTTATTGGGGTGAGAGATTTTTGGGGAGATAAAGTAACGGGGAGTGCCAGCAAGAGTAGCTTAGCTATGATTGCAAAGGGTACTAAGCTTTGTAGGGGCACCCCACCTAACAGAGTGCAATCCCCGGCTGAAGCCTTGCAAGGCAGAGTAGATGTGCTAGATACAGTTCTTAGCTGGAACATAGCTGGGCTGGAGAATAAAATGCGAATTCCAAAATGGGGCCAATTCATAGACGAACATAAGATATGTCTTTTCCAAGAAACATGGCCATTGGAGCCCAAACACAGAATTGGTTTTAAAAGCTATTGGGTTGCAGCGCGTAAGGTGACCTCTGGGAGACCCTCAGGTGGGCTGCTCATATGGCTCAGATGTTCCCTCAATTGCCAGGTCGAAATAGTAGATATGGGCTGCCCTGATTTACAGGGCTCAACAGTATCGACACTTAGGGAGAAACCTCTCCTAATAATTAACATCTATAGTAAGAGTGTGGGCAGTAATTATGAGTCCGATGTTTTGACTATTTTGGATAGTCTTCTTTCCAGCAAAACTCCTACTCATTATATCTTAATAGCAGGGGATTTCAATGTTACTTTTGAGCCCTACTCTTTGGCCCAAGAATTATACAAAGAAGAGGATGCCTATTGGGACATCCCACAATTGGTGTCGAGTAAAAGACCTAGAATGAACAGAATAGCTCATCAAGTTGCTGACATTACACTAGCACATGGTCTTCGAGCCTGTAATGGCCGCTCTCGTTCTGATGCTAACCCCCATTTCACCTTTAGGCGTGGAGTCCATAAGAGTCAGATTGATTACATTTTACTTCACATTCGATTGTGGGGTCATATGGCTGACATGAGGGTTTTTGAACACGAAGAAAGTGACCATGAGCCACTGATCTTATCGATCAGGGGTTTGTTACCCTTACTTGAAGTTCCTCACCCTAAGGCATGCGCACAGCAGCTTGCTTTGACCAGTAATAAATGTAATGTCAAATGGGAGTCTGTTAATACCTACCTGGGATCCCTTTCATCAATATATAGTTCATTAGCAGACCAAATGGAGTATATGCTTTTGTATTTAGAGGATGGTGATGGGCTTTTAGAAGTTCACACAGAACTATTCAACTCTTTAAAGCAATTCTTCACCAAAGAGATCGTTAGCAAACCAAGAAAGAAGTGCAGCGCAAGGTGGTTTAGCAATACAAGCAGGGAAGCACAGCACAAGCTATTGAGAGCCCTGAGAGGGAGACATACAGAGCATATAAGACAATCAAGGAAGTACTATAAACAGGAACTCAGTAGGGTGCGCAGGAGCTGGGAGGAGTCCAGATGGGCTGCCATTCTGGAGTCTGCAAAAGCTAACGACACTTCCAGGTTCTGATTGCAGACGATAGTGGGGATTCCTGTCCCCAGCCTGGTACCTCAATCCTTCCCGTAGTGTGGGCTGAGCACTTTGGCCGATTATATGCAGGGCCAGCTGAAGTTATTTCTAGGGAACTAGATGATATCATGATTTCCGGGGCCACCCCAATTAGATTGACCTTAGCAGAACCTAAGGCTGCAATAGTCTCATTGAATTGGGGAAAGGCCCCGGGTCCTGATAAAATTCCTGGTGACCTTCATAAGACAAGACCTGATATATGGGCCCCTTACTTGAATTTGGTCTGTAATGCAGTTGCTGCAGGAGCACCCATCCCACGCTCTTGGAAGGGAGCGGAGGTAGTTCCCCTTTTTAAGAAAGGTAGTCCAAGTGATTCCGCTAATTACCGCCCAATATGTCTACTCGACAATCTCCCAAAAGTTTTTGCAAAGCAAGTCTTGTGCCATCTTGAAGAATGGATCTCAGAGTCCGAAGTAAAAAAAAAAACAAAAACTGTGTACATATATTCAAAAAAACAGCTGGGTACATATAGTCAAATAGCTGTGTACATGTAGTCAAATAAACAGCTGTGTGCATGTAGTCAACCAAATAACTGTATACATATAGCCAAATAAACAGCAGTGTAGAAATAGTCACACAGCTATGTATATATAGTCAAACAAACAGCTGTGTACATAAAGTCGAACAAACAGCTGTTTACATGTGGTGAAATAAACAACTTTGGGCTTATAGTCAAACACACAGCTGTGTACATACGGTCAAACAAACAGCTTTGTCCATGTGGTCAAACAAATAGCTGCGTACATATATAGTTAAACAGTTATGCACATATAGGGGGTAATTCAGACCTTGGCGGACGGCGGAGGCCGTCCGCCAAGGTACCGCCGACAAATGACCGCACCGCGGTCAAAAGACCGCGGCGGCCATTCAAACATTTCTGCTGGGCCGGCGGGCGCTCTCCAAAAGAGCGCCCGCCGGCCCAGCGGAAATGCCCCTGCAACGTGGACGCCGGCTCAGAATTGAGCCGGCGTAGTTGCAGGGGTGCGACGGGTGCAGTTGCACCCGTCGCGTATTTCAGTGTCTGCAACGCAGACACTGAAATACTTTGTGGGGCCCTCTTACGGGGGCCCCTGCAGTGCCCATGCCATTGGCATGGGCACTGCAGGGGCCCCCAGGGGCCCCGCGGCACCCCCTACCGCCATCCTGTTCATGGCGGGTTTCCCGCCATGAACAGGATGGCGGTAGGGGGTGTCTGAATCCCCATGGCGGCGGAGCGCGCTCCGCCGCCATGGAGGATTCAATGGGGCAGCGGTAAACCGGCGGGAGACCGCCGGTTTACCCTTTCTGACCGCGGCTGAACCGCCGCGGTCAGAATGCCCTTGGGAGCACCGCCAGCCTGTTGGCGGTGCTCCCGTGGTCGGTGACCCTGGCGGTCACCGGCCGCCAGGGTCAGAATGACCCCCATAGTCAAACAAACAGCTGTGTGCATATAGTCAAACAAACTGCTGTGTATATGTAGTGAAACAAACAGCGGGTACATGTAGTCAAACAAAAAACTGTGGACATATAGTCAAACAGTTATGTACATATAGTCAAACAAACAGCTGCAGCCATATAGTCAAACAAACAGCTTGTATATGTAGTCAAACAAACAGTTGTGTACATTTAGTCAGGCCAACAACTGTGGACATATAGTCAAACAGCTATGTACATATAGTCGCATAAACAGTTGTGTACATGTGGTCAAACAAATAACTGTGCATGTACAGTCAAACAAACAGCTGGGTACATATAGTCAAACAGCTGTGTGCATGTAGTCAAGCAAACAACTGTGTACATATAGTTAAATAAACAGCTGTGTAAATATAGTCAAACAGCTATGTACATATAGTCAAACAAACAGCTCTGTAAATATAGTCAAACAAACAGCTATGTACATGTGGTCAAACAAACAACTTTGTGCGTATAGTCAAACACACAGCTGTGTACATACGGTCAAACAAACAGCTTTGTCCATGTGGTCAAACAAATAGCTGCGTACATATATAATTAAACAGCTGTGTGCATATAGTCAAACAAACAGCTGTGTGCATATGGTCAAACAAACTGCTGTGTATATGTAGTGAAACAAACAGCTGGTACATGTAGTCAAACAAAAAACTGTGGACATATAGTCAAACAGTTATGTACATATAGTCAAACAAACAGCTGCGGCCATATAGTCAAACAAACAGCTTGTATATGTAGTAAAACAAACAGTTGTGTACATGTACTCAGGCAAACAACTGTGTACATATAGTTAAATAAACAGCTGTGTAGATATAGTCAAACAGCTACGTACATATAGTCAAACAAACAGCTCTGTAAATATAGTCAAACAAACAGCTATGTACATGTGGTCAAACAAACAACTATGTGCATATAGTCAAACACACAGCTGTGTACATATAGTCGAACCAACAACTGTGTACATATGGTCAAACAAACAGCTGCGTACATATAGTCAAACAGTTATGTTCATATAGTCAAAGAAACCACTGGGTGCATGTAGTCATACAAACAGCTATGTATATTTATTTAACCAAATAGCTGTGTACATGTAATCAAACAAACAACTGTAGACATGTAGTCAAACAACTATGTACATATAGTTGAACAAACTGTTGTGTAGATGTGGTCAAACAAACAACTGTATACATACAAACAAACAGTTGTATACAGAGAGTCAAACAAACAGCTGTGTGCATGTATTCAAAGAAACAGCAGTGTACATATAGTCAAACAAACAGCTATACATGTAGACATACAGCTGTGTACCTTTAGTCAAATAAATATCTGTGTACCTTTGGTGAAACAGTTGTATACATATGGTCAAACAAACAGCTGTGCACATATAGTCAAATATACAGCTGTGTATAGGTAGTCAAACAAAAAGCTGCGTACATATAGTCAACCAGCTGTGTACATATAGTAAAGCAAACAGGTGTGTGCATATAGTTGAACAAGCAGCTATGTACATGTAGTCGAACAAACAGATGTGTACATCTATTCAAACAAACAGCTATGTACATATAGGCAAATAAACAGTTGTGTAGATATAGTCAACCAGCTATGTACATATAGTCAAACAAACTGCTGTGTACATATAGTCGAACAAACAGCTGTGTACATGTGGTCAAACAAACAACTGTGGACATAATGTCAAATAAACAGCTGTGTAGATATAGTCAAACAGCTATGTATATATAGTCAAACAAACAGTTGTGTACATATAGTCAAACAAGTAGCTGTGTACATGTGGTCATACAAACAACTGTGTGCAAATAGTCAAACACACAGCTTTGTACATATAGTCGAACGAACAGCTGTGTACATGTGGTCAAACAAACAGCTGCGTACATATGGTCAAAAAGTTATGTTCATATAGTCAAACAAAGTCATGTGTACATATAGTCAATCAAACAGCTGTGTATATCTAGTTAACCAAACAGCTGTGTGCATGTTTTCAAACAGCTGTGTACATGTAGCCAAACAAACTTCTGTGGACATATAGTCAAACAGCTATGTACATATAGTCCAACAAACAGTTATGTAAATGCGGTCAAACAAATAACTATGTACCTACAGTCAAAGAAACAGCTGTGTACATATAGTCAAGCAAACAGGTATGTACATATAGTTGAACAAGCAGCTATGTACATGTAGTCTAACAAACAGATGGATACATGCATTCAAACAAACAATTGTGTACATATAGTCAAATAAACAGATGTGTTCATGTAGTCAAACTAGCAGCTATGTAGATATAGTCAAATAAACAGCTGTGTAGATATAGTCAAAAAGCTATGTGCATATAGTCAGACAAACAGCTGTGTAAATATAGTCGAACAAACAGTTGTGTACATGTGGTCAAACAAACAAATGTGTACATATAGTCAAACACACAGCTGTGTACATATAGTCAAACGAACAGCTGTGTGCATATAGTCAAGCAAACAGCTGTGTATATGTAGTCAAACAAACAGCTGTGTACATGTAGTTAAACAAACAACTGTGTATATGTAGTCAAACAAACAGCTATGTACATATAGTCAAACAGTTATGTACATATAGTCAAACAGACAGCTGTGAGCATAAAGTCAAGCAAACAGCTGTGTATATGTAGTCAAACAAACAGCTGTGTACATGTAGTTAAACAAACAACTGTAGACATGTAGTCAAACAGCTATGCACATATAGTCGAACAAACAGTTGTGTACATGTGGTCAAACAAACAACTGTGTATATACAGTCAAACAAACAGCTGTGTACATATAGTCAAACAACTGTATACATATAGTCAAAGATACAGCTGTGTGCATGTAGTCAAAGAAACAGCAGTGTACGTATAGTCAAAATAACAGCTATACATGTAGTCAAACTAACAGCTGTGTACCAGTAGTCAAACACACATCCTTGTACCTGTGATGAAACAGCTGTGTACGTTTGGTCAAATAAACAGCTGTGTACATATAGTCAAATAAACAGCTGTGTATAGGTAGTCAAACAAACAGCTGTGTACATAAAGTCAAACAAACAGCTGTGTACATATACTCAAACAGCAATGCACGTAGAGTCAAACAAACAGCTATGTATATATAGTCAAGCAAACAGATGTGTACATATAGTTGAACAAACAGCTGTGTACATGTAGTCGAACAAACAGATGTGTATATGTAGTCAAACAGCTGTAGAAATGGTCAGATATACAGCTGTGTACATGTAGTCAAATAAACAGCTATGTACATATAGTCAAATAAACAGCTGTATAGCTATAGTCAAACAGCTATGTACATATAGCCAGGCAAACAGCTGTGTACATATAGTCAAACAAACAGCTGAGTATATGTGGTCAAACAAACAACTGTGCACATATAGTCAAACACACAGCTGTGTATATATTGTCGAATTAATATCTTTGTACATGTGGTCAAACAAACAGCTGTGTATATATAGTCAAACAGTTATGTACATATAGTTAAAAAAACAGCTGTGTGCATGTAGTCAAACAAACAGCTGTGGACATGTAGTCAAACAGCTATGTATATATAGTCGAACAAATAGTTGTGTACATGTGAGCAAACAAACAACTGTGCACCTATAGTCAAACTAACAGCTGCATACAAATAGTCAAACACCTTTGTACATGTAGTCAAACAAACATCTGTGTACCTCTGGTGAAACAGCTGTGTACATATAGTCAAACAAACAGCTGTGCACATATAGTCAAACTAATAGCTGTGTACATATAGTCAAACAAACAGATGTTTACATGTAGTCAAACAGCTGTACAAATGGTCAAATAAACAGCTGTGTACATGTAGGCAAACAAACAGCTATGTATATGTAGTCAAACAATCAGCTCTGTACATGTAGTCAAACAAACAACTGTGGACATATAGTCAAACAGCTATGTACATATATTCTAACAAACAGTTGTGTACATGTGGTCAAACAAATAACTGTGTACATATAGTCAAACAAACAGCTGTGTACATGTAGTCAAACAGCTGTGTACATGTAGTCGAAGAAACAGCTGAGTGCATGTAGTCAACCAAATTACTGTATACATATAGCCAAATAAACAGCAGTGTAGATATAGTCACACAGCTATGTATATATAGTCAAACAAAGAGCTGTGTACATAAAGTCGAACAAACAGCTGTTTACATGTGGTGAAATAAACAACTGTGTGCGTATAGTCAAATACACAGCTGTGTACATACGGTCAAACAAACAGCTTTGTCCATGTGGTCAAACAAATAGCTGCATACATATATAGTTGAACAGTTATGTACATATAGTCAAACAAACAGCTGTGTGCATATAGTCAAACAAACTGCTGTGTATATGTAGTGAAACAAACAGCTGGTACATGTAGTCAAACAAAAAACTGTGGACATATAGTCAAACAGTTATTTACATAAAGTCAACCAAACAGCTGCGGCCATATAGTCGAACAAACAGCTGTGTATATGTAGTCAAACAAACAGTTGTGTACATGTAGTCAAGCAAACAACTGAGGACATATAGTTAAACAGCAATGTACATATAGTCGAACAAACAGTTGTGTACATGTGGTCAAACAAATAACTGTGCATTTACAGTCAAACAAACAGCTCTGTACATATAGTCAAATAGCTGTGTACATGCAGTCAAACAAACAGGTGTGTGCATGTAGACAAGCAAACAACTGTGTACATATAGTTAAGTAAACAGCTGTGTAAATATAGTCAAACAGCTATGTACATATAGTCAAACAAACAGCTGTGTAAATATAGTCAAACAAACAGCTATGTACATGTGGTCAAACAAACAACTGTGTGCATATGGACAAACACACAGCTGTGTACATATAGTCAAACAGTTATGTTTATATAGTCAAACAAACCACTGTATGCATATAGTCAAACAAACAGCTATGCATATTTATTTAACCAAACAGCTGTGCACATGTAATCAAACAAACAACTGTAGACATGTAGTCAAACAACTATGTACATATAGTTGAACAAACTGTTGTGTAGATGTGGTCAAACAAACAACTGTGTACATACAAACAAACAGTTGTATGCAGATAGTCAAACATACAGCTATGTGCATGTAGTGAAAGAAACAGCAGTGTACATATAATCAAACAAACAGCTATACGAGTAGACAAACAGCTGTGTACCTGTAGTCAAACAAATATCTGTGTACCTTTGGTGAAACAGCTGTATACATATGGTCAAACAGCTGTGCACATATAGTCAAATAAACAGCTGTGTATAGGTAGTCAAACAAAAAGCTGCATACATATAGTCAACCAGCTGTGTACATATAGTAAAGCAAACAGGTGTGTACAAATAGTTGAACAAGCAGCTAAGTACATGTAGTCGAACAAACAGATGTGTACATATATTCAAACAAACAGCGATGTATATATAGTCAAATAAACAGCTGTGTAGATCTAGTCAACCAGCTATGTATATATAGTCAAACAAACAGCAGTGTACATATAGTCGAACAAACAGCTATGTACATGTGGTCGAACAAACAACTGTGGACATACAGTCAAATAAACAGCTGTGTAGATAGAGTCAAACAGCTATGTACATATAGTCAAACAAACAGTTGTGTACATATAGTCAAACAAGCAGCTGCGTACATGTGGTCAAACAAACAACTGTGTGCAAATAGTCAAACACACAGCTTTGTACATATAGTCAAATGAACAGCTGTGCACATGTGGTCAAACAAACAGCTGCATACATATAGTCAAAAAAGTTATGTTCATATAGTTAAACAAAGTCCTGTGTACATATAGTCAATCAAACAACTGTGTATATCTAGTTAACCAAACAGCTGTGTGCAAGTTTTCAAACAGCTGTGTACATGTAGTCAAACAAACTTCTGTGGACACATAGGGGGTCATTCTGACCCTGGCGGCCGGTGGCCGCCAGGGCCACCGACCACGGGAGCACCGCCAACAGGCTGGCGGTGCTCCCACGAGCATTCTGACCGCGGCGGTTCAGCCGCGGTCAGAAGCGGAAAGTCGGCGGTCTCCCGCCGACTTTCCGCTGCTCGGGGGAATCCTCCATGGCTGCGGAGCGTGCTCCGCAGCCATGGGGATTCTGACACCCCCTACCGCCATCCTGTTCCTGGCGGGTCTCCCGCCAGGAACAGGATGGCGGTAGGGGGTGCCGCGGGGCCCCTGGGGGCCCCTGCAGTGCCCATGGCATGGGCACTGCAGGGGCCCCCACAAGAGGGCCCCGCAAAGTATTTCAGTGTCTGCCATGCAGACACTGAAATACGCGATGTGTGCAACTGCACCCGTCGCACCCCTGCAACTACGCCGGCTCAATTCTGAGCCGGCGTCCTCGTTGCAGGGGCATTTCCTCTGGGCCGGCGGGCGCTCTTTTGGAGAGCGCCCGCCGGCCCAGAGGAAATGTTAGAATGGCCGCCGCGGTCTTGTGACCGCGGTGCAGTCATTTGGCGGCGGAACCTTGGCGGACGGCCTCCGCCGTCCGCCAAGGTTAGAATCAGGCCCATAGTCACACAGCTATGTACATATAGTCGAACAAACATTTATGTATATGTGGTCAAACAAATAACTATGTATCCACAGTCAAAGAAACAGCTGTGTACATATAGTCAAGCAAACGGGTATGTACATATAGTTGAACAAGCAGCTATGTACATGTAGTCGAAAAAACAGATGGGTACATGTATTCAAAGTAACAGCTATGTACATATAGTCAAATAAACAGCTGAGTAGATATAGTCGAGCAGCTATGTAGATATAGTCAAACAGCTACGTACATATAGTCAGACAAACAGCTGTGCACATATAGTCAAACAAACAGCTGTGTACATGTAGTCAAAAAAACAACGTGGACATGTAGCCAAATAGTTATGCACATATAGTCGAACAAACAGTTGTGTGCATGTAGTCAAACAACCAATTGTGTACATATAGTCAAATAAACAGCTGTGTTCATGTAGTCAAATAGCTATGTAGATATGGTCAAATAAGCAGCTGTATAGATATAGTCAAACAGCTATGTTTCCTATAGTCAGACAAACAGCTGTGTACAAATAGTCGAACAAACAGCTGTGTACATGTGGTCAAACAAACAACTGTGTACATATAGTCAAACACACAGCTGTGTACATATAGTCAAACAAACAGCTGTGTGCATATAGTCAAGCAAACAGCTGTGTATATGTAGTCAAACAAACAGCTGTGTACATGTAGTTGAACAAACAGTTGTGTACATGTAGTCAGACAAACACCTGTCTACATATAGTCATACAACAATGCACGTATAGTCAAGCAAACAGCTGTGTACATATAGTCGAACAAACAGCTTTGTATATATAGTCAAGCAAGCAGGTGTGTACATATAGTTGAATAAACAGTTGTGTACAAGTGGTCAAACAAACAACTGTGTATATACAGTCAAACAAACAGCTGTATACAAATAGTCACACACCTGTGTACATGTAGCCAAACAAACATCTGTGTACATGTGGTGAAACAGCTGTGTACATATAGTTAAACAGCTGTGCACATACTGTATAGTCAAACTAATAGCTGTGTACATATAGTCGAATAAACAGCTGTGTACATGTAGTCAAACAAACAGCTATGTATATGTAGTCAAACAATCAGCCATGTACATGTAGTCAAACAAACAACTGTGGACATATAGTCAAACAGCTATGTACATATATTCTAACAAACAGTTGTGTACATGTGGTCAAACAAATAACTGTGTACATACAGTCAAACAGCTGTGCACATGTAGTCAAACAGCTATGTACATGTAGTCAAAGAAACAGCTGTATGCATGTAATCAACCAAATAACTATGTACATATAGCCAAATAAACAGCTGTGTAGATATAGTCAAACAGCTATGTACACATAGTCAAACAAACAGCTGTGTACATATAGTCAAACAAACAGCTGTTTACATGTGGTGAAATAAACAACTGTGTGCATATAGTCAAACACACAGCTGTGTACACATAGTTGAACAAACAGCAGTGTCCATATAGTCAAACAAACTGATGTGTATATGTAGTGAAACAAACAGCTGGTACATGTAGTCAAACAAAAAATCTATAGTCAAACAGTTATGTACATATAGTCAAACAAACAGCTGTGTACATATAGTCGCACAAACAGCTGTGTACATGTGGTCAAACAAACAACTGTGGGCATATAGTCAAACAAACAGCTGTGTATATGTAGTCAAACAAACAGCTGTGCACATGTAGTCAAGCAAACAACTGTGGACATATAGTCAAATAAACAGCTGTGTAGATATAGTCAAACAGCTATGTACATGTAGTCAAACAAACAGCTGTGTACATCTAGTCAAACAAACAGCTGTGTGCATGTGGTCAAACAAACTTCTGAGTACATATATAGGCAAACATCTGTGTGCATATAGTCAAACAAACAGCTGTGTATATGTAGTGAAACAAACAGCTGGTACATGTAGTCAAACAAAAAACTGTGGACATATTGTCAAACAGTTATGTACATATAGTCAAACAAACAGCTGTGTACATATAGTCGCACAAACAGCTGTGTACATGTGGTCAAACAAACAACTGTGGACATATAGTCAAATAGAAAACTGTGTAGATATAGTCAAACAACTATGTACATATAGTCAAAGAAATAGCTGTGTGCATATAGTCGAACAAATAGCTGTGTACATGTGGTCAAACAAACAACTGCGCACATATAGTTAAACAGTTATGTACATATAGTCTAACAAACCGCTGTGTGCATATAGTCAAACAAACAGCTGTGCATATCTAGTCAACCAAACAGCTGTGTACATGTAGTCAAGCAAACAACTGTGGACATATAGTCAAACAGCTATGTAAATATAATCGAACAAACAGTTGTGTACATGTGGTCAAACAAATAACTGTGTACATACAGTCAAACAAACAGCTGTGTACATATAGTCAAAAAGCTGTATACACCTAATCAAACAAATAGCAGTGTGCATGTAGTCAAACAGCTATGTACATATATTCTAACAAACAGTTGTGTACATGTGGTCAAACAAATAACTGTGTACATACAGTCAAACAGCTGTGCACATGTAGTCAAACAGCTGTGTACATGTAGTCAAAGAAACAGCTGTATGCATGTAATCAACCAAATAACTATGTACATATAGCCAAATAAACAGCTGTGTAGATTTAGTCAAACAGCTATGCACGTATAGTAAAACAAACAGCTGTGTACATATAGTCAAACAAACAGCTGTTTACATGTGGTGAAATAAACAACTGTGTGCATATAGTCAAACACACAGCTGTGTACATATAGTTGAACAAACAGCAGTGTGCATATAGTCAAACAAACTGATGTGTATGTATAGTGAAACAAACAGCTGGTACATGTAGTCAAACAAAAAACTGTTGAGATATAGTCAAACAGTTATGTACATATAGTCAAACAAACAGCTGTGGGCATATAGTAAAACAAATAGCTGTGTATATGTAGTGAAACAAACAGCTGTGGGCATATAGTCAAACAAACAGCTGTGTATATGTAGTCAAACAAACAGCTGTGTACATGTAGTCAAGCAAACAACTGTGGACATATAGTCAAATAAACAGCTGTGTACATATAGTCAAACAGCTATGTACATGTAGTCAAACAAACAGCTGTGTACATCTAGTCGAACAAACAGCTGTGTGCGTGTGGTCAAACAAACATCTGCGTACATATATAGGCAAACATCTGTGTGCATATAGTGAAACAAACAGCTGTGTATATGTAGTGAAACAAACAGCTGGTACATGTAGTCAAACAAAAAACTCTGGGCATATTGTCAAACAGTTATGTACATATAGTCAAACAAACAGCTGTGTACATATAGTCGCACACACAGCTGTGTACATGTGGTCAAACAAACAACTGTGGACATATAGTCAAATAAAAAGCTGTGTAAATATAGTCCAACAACTATGTACATATAGTCAAAGAAATAGCTATGTGCATATAGTCGAGCAAACAGCTGTGTACATGTGGTCAAACAAACAACTGTGTACATATAGTCAAACACAGAGCTGTGTATATATAGTTGAACAAAGAGCTGTGTACATATAGGTAAACAGTTATGTACATATAGTCTAACAAACCGCTGTGTGCATATAGTCAAACAAACAGCTGTGCATATCTAGTCAACCAAACAGCTGTGTACATGTAGTCAAACAAACTACTGTGGACATATAGTCAAACAGCTATGTAAATATAATCGAACAAACAGTTGTGTACATGTGGTCAAAGAAATAACTGTGTACATATAGTCAAACAAACAGCTGTGTACATATAGTCAAACAGCTGTATACACATAATCAAACAAATAGCAGTGTGCATGTAGTCAAACAGCTATGCACATGTAGTCAAACAAACAGCTGTATACCTGCAGTCAAACAAACATCTGTGTACCTGTGTTGAAGAAGCTGTGTACATATGGTCAAACAAACAGCTGTGCACATATAGTCAAATACACAGCTGTGTATAGGTAGTCAAAGAAACAGATGTGTACACATAGTCAAATAAACACCTGTGTACATATAGCCAAACAGCTATGCACATATAGTCAAGCAAACAGCTGTGTACATATAGTCAAGCAAACAGGTCTGTACATATATTTGAACAAACCGCTGAGTACATGTAGTTGACCAAACAGATGTGTACATGAAGTCAAACAGCTGTGTACATATAGTCAAATAAACAGCTGTGTACATGTAGTCGAACAAACAGCTAAGTACATATAGTCAAATAAACAGCTGTGTAGACATAGTCAAACAGCTATGTACATATAGTCAGGCAAACAGCTGTGTACATATATATTCAAACAAACAGCTGTGTACATGTGGTCAAACAGTAATGTACACATAGTCAAACAGCTGTGTGCATATAGTCAAACAAACAGCTGTGTATATGTAGTCAAACAAACACAGTGTACATGTGTAGGAGGCTTGACTGGCTTGTAGTGAGTACCAAGGGGTACTTACACCTTGCACCAGGCCCAGTTATCCCTTATTAGTGTATAGGGTGTCTAGCAGCATAGGCTGATAGATAATGGTAGCTTAGCAGAGCAGCTTAGGCTGAACTAGGAGACGAGTGAAGCTCCTACAGTACCACAAGTGTCATATGCATAATATCATAAGAAAACACAATACACAGATATACTAAAAATAAAGGTACTTTATTTTTATGACAATATGCCAAAAGTATCTCAGTGAGTACCCTCAGTATGAGGATAGCAAATATACACAAGATATATGTACACAATACCAAAATATGCAGTAATAGTATTAGAAAACAGTGCAAACAATGTATAGTTACAATAGGATGCAATGGGGACACATAGGGATAGGGGCAACCCAAACCGTATACTCCAAAAGTGGAATGCGAACCACGAATGGACCCCAAACCTATGTGACCTTGTAGAGGGTCGCTGGGACTATTAGAAAATAGTAAGGGTTAGAAAAATAGCCCAACCCAAGACCCTGAAAAGTGAGTGCAAAGTGCACTAAAGTTCCCCAAAGGACATAGAAGTCGTGATAGGGGAATTCTGCAGGAAAGACACAAACCAGCAATGCAACAATTATGGATTTCCAGTCGAGGGTACCTGTGGAACAAGGGGACCAAGTTCAAAAGTCACAAGCAAGTCGGAGATGGGCAGATGCCCAGGAAATGCCAGCTGTGGGTGCAAAGAAGCTGCTACTGGACAGTAGAAGCTGAGGTTTCTGCAGGAACGACAGGGGCTAGAGACTTCCCCTTTGGAGGACGGATCCCTCACACCGTGGAGAGTTGTGCAGAAGTGTTTTCCCGCCAAAAGACCGCCAACAAGCCTTGTAAGCTGCAAATCATGCGATTAGTGTTTTTGGATGCTGCTGTGGCCCAGGAAGGACCAGGATGTCGCCAATTGCGTCTGGGGATAGAGGGGACATCGAGCAAGACAAGGAGCCTTCTCAGCAGCAGGCAGCACCCGCAGAAGTGCCAGAAACAGGCAATACGAGGATGCATGAAATGGTGCTCACCCGAAGTCGCACAAAGGAGTCCTACGTCGCCGGAGAACAACTTAGGAGGTCGTGCAATGCAGGTTAGAGTGCCGTGGACCCAGGCTGGACTGTGCACAAAGGATTTCTGCCGGAAGTGCACGGAGGCCGGAGTGGCCTCAAAAGTCGCGGTTCCCAGCAATGCAGTCTGGCGTGGGGAGGCAAGGACTTACCTCCACCAAACTTGGACTGAATAGTCACTGCACTGTGGGAGTCACTTGGAAAGAGTTGCTGGATTCAAGGGACCTCGCTCGTCGTGCTGAGAGGAGACCCAAGGTACCGGTGATGCAGTTCTTTGGTGCCTGTGGTTGCAGGGGGACGATTCCGTCGACCCACGGGAGATTTCTTCTGAGCTTCTAGTGCAGAGAGGAGGCAGACTACCCCCACAGCATGCACCACCAGGAAAACAGTCGAGAAGGCGGCAGGATCAGCGTTACAGAGTTGCAGTAGTCGTCTTCGCTACTATGTTGCAGTTTTGCAGGCTTCCAGCGCGGTCAGCAGTCGATTCCTTGGCAGAAGGTGAAGAGAGAGATGCAGAGGAATTCGGATGAGCTCTTGCATTCGTTATCTAAGGAATCCCAAGAGACAGAGACCCTAAATAGCCAGAAAAGAGGGTTTGGCTACCTAGGAGAGAGGATAGGCTAGCAACACCTGAAGGAGCCTATCAGAAGGAGTCTCTGACGTCACCTGATGGCACTGGCCACTCAGAGCAGTCCAGTGTGCCAGCAGCACCTCTGTTTCCAAGATGGCAGAGGTCTGGAGCACACTGGAGGAGCTCTGGGCACCTCCCAGGGGAGGTACAGGTCAGGGGAGTGGTCACTCACCTTCCCTTTGTCCAGTTTCGCGCCAGAGCAGGGCTAAGGGGTCCCTGAACCGGTGGAGACTGGCTTATGCAGAAATGGGCACCATGTGTGCCCATGAAAGCATTTCCAGAGGCTGGGGGAGGCTACTCCTCCCCTGCCTTCACACTATTTTCCAAAGGGAGAGGGTGTAGCACCCTCTCTCAGAGGAATCCCAAGAGACAGAGACCCTAAATAGCCAGAAAAGAGGGTTTGGCTACCTAGGAGAGAGGATAGGCTAGCAACACCTGAAGGAGCCTATCAGAAGGAGTCTCTGACATCACGTGATGGCACTGGCCACTCAGAGCAGTCAGTGTGCCAGCAGCACCTCTGTTTCCAAGATGGCAGAGGTCTGGAGCACACTGGAGGAGCTCTGGACACCTCCCAGGGGAGGTGCAGGTCAGGGGAGTGGTCACTCCCCTTTCCTTTGTCCAGTTTCACGCCAGAGCAGGGCTAAGGGGTCCCCTGAACCGGTGTAGACTGGCTTATGCAGAATTGGGCACATCTGTGCCCAAGAAAGCATTTCCAGAGGCTGGGGGAGGCTACTCCTCCCCTGCCTTCACACTATTTTCCAAAGGGAGAGGGTGTAGCACCCTCTCTCAGAGGAAGTCCTTTGTTCTGCCATCCTGGGCCAGGCCTGGCTGGACCCCAGGATGGCAGAAGCCTGTCTGAGGGGTTGGTAGCAGCAGCAGCTGCAGTGAAACCCCGGGAAAGGCAGTTTGGCAGTACCAGGGTCTGTGCTACAGACCACTGGGATCATGGGATTGTGCCAACTATGCCAGGATGGTATAGAGGGGGCAATTCCATGATCATAGACATGTTACATGGCCATATTCGGAGTTACCATTGTGAAGCTACATATAGGTAGTGACCTATATGTATTGCACGCGTGTAATGGTGTCCCCGCACTCACAAAGTCCGGGGAATTGGCCCTGAACAATGCGGGGGCACCTTGGCTAGTGCCAGGGTGCCCTCACACTAAGTAACTTTGCACCTAACCTTTACCAGGTAAAGGAAAGACATATAGGTGACTTATAAGTTACTTAAGTGCAGTGTAAAATGGCTGTGAAATAACGTGGAAGTTATTTCACTCAGGTTGCAGTGGAAGGCCTGTGTAAGAATTGTCAGAGCTCCCTATGGGTGGCAAAAGAAATGCTGCAGCCCATAGGGATCTCCTGGAACCCCAATACCCTGGGTACCTCAGTACCATATACTAGGGAATTATAAGGGTGTTCCAGTAAGCCAATGTAAATTGGTAAAATTGGTCACTAGCCTGTTAGTGACAATTTGAAAGAAATGAGAGAGCATAACCACTGAGGTTCTGATTAGCAGAGCCTCAGTGAGACAGTTAGTCATAACACAGGTAACACATTCAGGCACACTTATGAGCACTGGGGCCCTGACTAGCAGGGTCCCAGTGACACATACAACTAAAACAACATATATACAGTGACAAATGGGGGTAACATGCCAGGCAAGATGGTACTTTCCTACACAACCCCCCCTCCCCAAACGAAGGACAATAAAACTAGCCATGACCTGATGAGTCTTCATTGTCTAAGTGGAAATATCTGGAGAGTCCATCTGCATTGGAGTGGCTACTCCCAGGTCTATGTTCCACTGTATAGTCCATTCCCTGTAGGGATATGGACGACCTCAATAATTTAGGATTTTCACCTTTCATTTGTTTTAGCCAAAGTAGAGGTTTGTGGTCTGTCTGAACAATGAAGTGAGTGCCAAAGAGGTATGGCCTCAACTTCTTCAGTGCTCAGACCACAGCAAAGGCCTCCCTCTCAATGGCAGACCAACGCTTTTCTCTAGGGGTCAACCTTCTACTAATAAAAGCAACAGGTTGATCCTGGCCCTCAGAATTAAGTTGTGATAGGACTGCCCCTACTCCTAATTCAGATGCATCAGTTTGGACATAGAAGTTTTTAGAGTAACAAGGGCTTTTCAGGACAGGTGCAGAGCACATGGCCTGCTTCAGCTCCTCAAAAGCTTTCTGACAGTTTGCTGTCCATAATACCTTTTTAGGCATCTTTTTGGATGTGAGGTCATTAAGAGGGGCTGCAATGGAGCCATAGTTCTTAATGAACCTCCTGTAATACCCAGTGAGGCCTAAGAAGGCTCTCACCTGAGTCTGAGTAGTAGGGGGAACCCAATCTATAATAGTTTGAATTTTTCCCTGAAGTGGTGCAATCTGTTCCCCACCAACAAGGTGTCCCAGATAAACCACCTTCCCCTGCCCTATCTGGCACTTTGAAGCCTTGATAGTGAGGCCTGCCTTTTGCAGGGCCTCTAAAACTTTCCATAGGTGGACCAGGTGATCATCCCAACTGGAGCTAAAGACAGCTATATCGTCCAGATATGCTGCACTAAAAGCTTCCAGCCCTTGCAGGACTGTGTTCACCAACCTCTGAAAAGTGGCAGGTGCATTTTTCAATCCAAAAGGCATTACTGTGAATTGGTAATGGCCTCCAATGGTTGAAAATGCAGTTTTAGGTTTAGCATCTTCTGATAATTTGATCTGCCAATACCCTGCAGTCAAGTCAAAAGTGCTTAGATACTTGGCAGATGCCAGTGTATCTATGAGCTCATCAGCCCTGGGTATAGGGTGAGCATCAGTTTTGGTTACCTGGTTGAGACCTCTGTAGTCTACACAAAACCGGATTTCCTTCTTTCCATCTTTGGAATGAGGTTTTGGTACAAGTACCACAGGAGAAGCCCATGGACTTTCAGAGTGCTCAACCACTCCCAGTTCTAACATTTTCTGCACCTCTTGCTTTATGCAGTCTCTGACATGGTCAGGCTGCCTATAGATCTTACTTTTGACAGGCAAGCTGTCTCCAGTATCTATAGTGTGCTCACACCAAGAAGTGGTACCTGGCACAGTAGAGAAGAGTTCAGAAAACTGACCCAGGAGATTTATGCAATGGTCTTTCTGCTCAGCAGTAAGACAATAAGCCAAAACTACACCTTCCACTAGAGCATCTTGTTCTGTGGAAGAGAAGAGATCAGGTAGAGGATCACTGTCTTCTTCCTGTCCCTCATCTGTTGCCATGAGCAGGGTGAGATCAGCCCTGTCATAGTAGGGTTTCAGGCGATTGACATGGAGCACCCTAAGGGGACTCCTGGCAGTGCTTAAGTCAACTAAGTAGGTGACTTCACCCTTCTTTTCAACAATTATGTGGGGACCACTCCATTTATCTTGGAGTGCTCTTGGGGCCACAGGCTCCAAGACCCACACTTTCTGCCCTGGTTGATACTGAACCAAAACAGCCTTCTGATCATGCCATTGCTTCTGGAGCTCTTGGCTGGCCTGAAGGTTTTTACTGGCCTTTTTCATATACTCAGCCATCCTTGATCTGAGGCCAAGTACATAATCCACAATATCTTGCTTTGGAGCTTTTAAAGGTTGTTCCCAACCCTCCTTGACAAGTGTTAGTGGACCCCTAACAGGGTGTCCAAAGAGGAGTTCAAAGGGGCTGAAGCCCACTCCTTCTGGGGTACCTCCCTCTAGGCAAAAAGGAGGCATGGTAAAAGGATATCCCATCTCCTGCGGAGTTTTTCAGGGAGTCCCATAATCATGCCTTTGAGAGTTTTGTTAAATCTCTCCAGCAGTCCATTTGTTTGTGGATGATAGGGTGTAGTGAACTTGTAAGTCACACCACACTCCTTCCACATGGCCTTTAAGTAAGCAGACATGAAATTGCTTCCCCCGTCTGATACTACTTCCTTTGGGAAGCCCACCCTGGAAAATATTCCCAGGAGGGCCTTTGCCACTGCAGGTGCTGTAGTGGTCCTTAAAGGAATTGCTTCAGGATATCTTGTGGCATGGTCCACTACCACCAAGATAAACCTATTGCCTGAAGCAGTACGAGGGTCAAGGGGGCCAACTATGTCAACCCCTACCCTTTCAAAGGGAACCCCAACCACAGGCAGTGGAATAAGGGGTGCCTTTGGGGTGCCACCTGTCTTGCCACTGGCTTGACAGGTTTCACAGGACTTACAAAACTCTTTTGTGTCCTCAGACATTCTAGGCCAATGAAACAAGGGAACAAGCCTGTCCCAAGTTTTCATTTGTCCCAGATGTCCAGCTAGGGGAATGTCGTGGGCTAGAGTTAGGAGGAAATTTCTGTACTCCTGAGGAATCACTAACCTCCTGGCAGTTCCAGGTTTAGGATCCCTTTCTTCAGTGTACAAGAGGTTGTCCTCCCAGTAAGCTCTGTGAGAGTCACTGACATCCCCATTAGCTTGTTTGACAGCTTGCTGTCTTAGACCCTCTAGTGTGGGACAGGTATGCTGTGCCACACTCAGCTCCTCCCTGGCAGGCCCCCCTTCACCCAAAAGCTCAGCAGTGTCTGCTTCCAGCTCCTCTGGT
Organism: Pleurodeles waltl; assembly: GCF_031143425.1. NCBI lineage: Eukaryota > Metazoa > Chordata > Amphibia > Caudata > Salamandridae > Pleurodeles > Pleurodeles waltl. Next base: position 39,067,961 of record NC_090438.1, on the reverse strand, counting down.
ATAGGTTCTGCACAGGGTGGAAATTCTTCTTCCTCAGAAGTAGAATCCACTGTAGAGGGAGGGATAGTAGGAAGTGCTTTACTTCTACTAGCCCTAGCTTTAGGGAGCACTTGGTCCATTGTTCCAGGATCCAAGTCACCCTGTCCTTTTTGCTTTTTGGCCTGAGCCCTGGTTAAAGCAAAAATATGCCCTGAGATGCCCAGCATTGCTGCATGGGCCTCCAACTCCACATCTGACCAAGCTGATGTCTCCAAATCATTTCCTAGTAGACAGTCTACAGGTAAATCTGAAGCTACCACAACTTTCTTTGGACCAGTAACCCCCCCCCAGTTGAGATTTACAACAGCCATGGGGTGGCTAAGTGTGTTGTTGTGAGCATCGGTTACTTGGTACTGGTGACCAAGTAGGTGTTGTTCAGGGTGGACCAGTTTCTCTATGACCATAGTCACACTGGCTCCAGTGTCCCTGTAGGCCTGAACCTCAACACCATTTATTAGGGGTAGTTGCTTGTACTTATCCATGTTAAGGGGACAAGCAACCAAGGTGGCTAAATCAATAGCACCCTCAGAGACTAACACAGCCTCTGTGGTCTCCCTAATCAGACCAACCCCAACTACGTTACCAAAAGTGAGCCCAGCTACTCCCTTGGATTAGCTATTAGTAGGTTTGCTCTCACCACCACTGCTATTAGTAGGGACACTAGGTGTAGCAGTAGGGGTTGTAGTGGTAGGAGGCTTGGTCCTTTTCTTTGGACAACTGGGATCTATTGTCCAATGGCCTTTTATTTTACATAAATAGCACCATGGTTTCTTTTCTTTGTTTTGATTTGAAGAGGATTTGGGCCCACCACCCCCACCAGAGTGTTTTTGTGGGCCTGATGAAGACTCATTTTTAGATTTGTCCCCACCCTTGTCAGAAGACTTACCATCCTTCTTCTTGTTGCCATCTTTGTCACCCCCTGTATGAACTTTTCTGTTCACCCTTGTTCTGACCCATTTGTCTGCCTTCTTTCCCAATTCTTGGGGAGAGGTCAGATCAGAGTCCACCAAGTACTGGTGCAACAAATCAGACACACAATTATTAAGAATATGCTCTCTCATGATCAAGTTATACAGGCTGTCATAATCAGTAACTTTACTGCCATGTAACCACACCTCCAAGGCCTTCACTGAATGGTCAATGAAATCAACCCAGTCTTGTGAAGACTCCTTTTTGGTCTCTCTGAACTTTATCCTGTATTGTTCAGTGGTTAAGCCATAACCATCCAGGAGTGCATTCTTAAGAACTGTAAAATTATTGGCATCACTTTCTTTCACAGTAAGGAGCCTATCCCTACCCTTTCCACTAAATGATAGCCATAGGATAGCAGCCCACTGCCTTTGAGGGACATCCTGTACAACACAAGCCCTCTCAAGTGCAGCAAACCACTTGTTAATGTCACCCCCCACCTTATAAGGGGGAACTATCTTGTGCAGATTCCTAGAATCATGCTCTTTTGCAGGATGACTATTGGGAATACTGCCAAACCCTCTTTTCTGGCTATTTAGGGTCTCTGTCGCTTGGGATTCCTTAGATAACGAATGCAAGAGCTCATCCGAGTTCCTCTGCATCTCTCTCTTCACCTTCTGCCAAGGAATCGACTGCTGACCGCGCTGGAAGCCTGCAAAACTGCAACATAGTAGCGAAGACGACTACTGCAACTCTGTAACGCTGATCCTGCCGCCTTCTCGACTGTTTTCCTGGTGGTGCATGCTGTGGGGGTAGTCTGCCTCCTCTCTGCACTAGAAGCTCTGAAGAAATCTCCTGTAGGTCGACGGAATCGTCCCCCTGCAACCACAGGCACCAAAGAACTGCATCACCGGTACCTTGGGTCTCCTCTCAGCACGACGAGCGAGGTCCCTTGAATCCAGCAACTCTGTCCAAGTGACTCCCACAGTCCAGTGACTCTTCAGTCCAAGTTTGGTGGAGGTAAGTCCTTGCCTCCCCACGCCAGACTGCATTGCTGGGAACCGCGACTTTTGCAGCCACTCCGGCCTCCGTGCACTTCCGGCGGAAATCCTTTGTGCACAGTCCAGCCTGGGTCCACGGCACTCTAACCTGCATTGCACGACCTCCTAAGTTGTTCTCCGGCGACGTAGGACTCCTTTGTGCGACTTCAGGTGAGCACCGTTTCACGCATCGTCGTAGTGCCTGTTTCTGGCACTTCTGTGGGTGCTGCCTGCTGCTGAGAGGGCTCTTCATCTTGCTCGACGCCCCCTCTATCAACAGACGCAATTGGCGACATCCTGGTCCCTCCTGGGCCACAGCAGCATCTAAAAACACTAACCGCATGATTTGCACCTAGCAAGGCTTGTTGGCGGTCTTTTGGCGGGAAAACACTTCTGCACGACTCTCCACGGCGTGAGGGATCCGTCCTCCAAAGGGGAAGTCTCTAGCCCCTGTCGTTCCTGCAGAAACCTCAGCTTCTACTGTCCAGTAGCAGCTTCTTTGCACCCACAGCTGGCATTTCCTGGGCATCTGCCCATCTCCGACTTGCTTGTGACTTTTGGACTTGGTTCCCTTGTTCCACAGGTACCCTCGACTGAAAATCCATCATTGTTGCATTGCTGGTTTGTGTCTTTCCTGCAGAATTCCCCTATCACGACTTCTATGTCCTTTGGGGAACTTTAGTGCACTTTGCACTTACTTTTCAGGGTCTTTGGGTGGGCTATTTTTCTAACCCTTACTATTTTCTAATAGTCCCAGCGACCCTCTACAAGGTCACATAGGTTTGGGGTCCATTCGTGGTTCGCATTCCACTTTTGGAGTATATGGTTTGTGTTGCCCCTATCCCTATGTGTCCCCATTGCATCCTATTGTAACTATACATTGTTTGCACTGTTTTCTAATACTATTACTGCATATTTTGGTATTGTGTACATATATCTTGTGTATATTTGCTATCCTCATACTGAGGGTACTCACTGAGATACTTTTTGCATATTGTCATAAAAATAAAGTACCTTTATTTTTAGTATATCTGTGTATTGTGTTTTCTTATGACATTGTGCATATGACACTTGTGGTACTGTAGGAGCTTCACTCGTCTCCTAGTTCAGCCTAAGCTGCTCTGCTAAGCTACCATTATCTATCAGCCTATGCTGCTAGACACCCTATACACTAATAAGGGATAACTGGGCCTGGTGCAAGGTGTAAGTACCCCTTGGTACTCACTACAAGCCAGTCCAGCCTCCTACATTGGTTGTGCAGCGGTGGGATAAGTGCTTTCAGACTACTTACCACTCTTGTCATTGTACTTTTCATAAGAGAAAAATATACAAAACAAGTTCAGTGCATGTACACCTAACCAAAAAGTTTTGCATTTCTTTTCTCACCTCTTTTCTAAAGTGCTGAAAAGTACCTCTAAACTTTCTAAAAAGGTCTTAAAAGTTTAAAAAGTTTTTTCTGTCTTTCTAAAAGTTCTGAAAACTTTTTTCTCTTTTTCTATCACTTAAACTCTTTCTAAAAATGTCTGGCACAGGCCAAAATGTTGATCTGTCCAAACTTGCATATGACCACCTTAGCTGGAAAGGAGCAAGGAGTCTCTGTGTAGGAAGAGGTTTGAGTGTAGGGAAGAATCCTTCTTTGGAATTATTGCTTAACATGCTTAGAGAACAAGATAAGGCCAGAAGGGCCCCATCTGTTGAAAAAGTAGCTAATGGTTCCCAATCTGATCCAGGGACTCCCCTAGGAAAAGATTCAGGAAAGAAACTTCCTAGCCTGCCCAATACTAGACAGCCTAGCATAGTTGGTACTGAGGTTGAGTCACACCATACAGATAGTGTTGTCTCACATCATAGCAAGAGCATTCATTCTCACCACAGTAGAAGTGATGTTTCTGTTAGCCAAGCTGTTAGGGTGGCTTCTGTAAGGGACAGGTCTCCTTCTGTCCATTCTCATCATACTTCTGTTTCTAGACATGTCCCTCCCACCCACCCTGATGACAGATTGTTAGAAAGTGAGCTCAATAGATTGAGAGTGGAACAAACCAGACTGAAGCTCAAGAAGCAACAGCTGGATTTGGATAGACAGTCCTTAGAAGTAGAGAAGGAGAGACAGAAATTGGGTTTAGAAACCCGTACCATATACTAGGGAATTATAAGGGTGTTCCAGTAAGCCAATGTAAATTGGTAAAATTGGTCACTAGCCTGTTAGTGACAATTTGAAAGAAATGAGAGAGCATAACCACTGAGGTTCTGATTAGCAGACCCTCAGTGAGACAGTTAGTCATAACACAGGTAACACATTCAGGCACACTTATGAGCACTGGGGCCCTGACTAGCAGGGTCCCAGTGACACATACAACTAAAACAACATATATACAGTGAAAAATGGGGGTAACATGCCAGGCAAGATGGTACTTTCCTACAACATGTAGTCAAACAAACTACTGTGGACATATAGTCAAATAGCTATGTACATATAGTCGAACAAACAGTTGTGTACATGTGGTCAAACAAACAACTGTGTACATACAATCAAGCAGAGAGCTGTGTACATATATTCAATCAGCTGTGTATATGTAGTCAAACAGCTGTGTGCATGTTTTCAAACTAACAGCTGTGTACATGTAGTCAAACAAACATCTGTGTACCTGTGGTGAAACAGCTGTGTACGTATAGTCAAACAAACAGCTGTGCACAGATAATCAAATAAACAGCTGTGTACATATAGTCAAGCAAACAGCAGTGTACATATAGTCAAACAAACAACTGTGTACATGTGGTCAAAGAAAAAGCTATGTACATATAGTCGAACAAACAGTTATGTACATATAGTCGAACACACAGCTGTGCACATGTCGTCAGACAGCTGTGCACATGTAGTCAAACAAACAGTTGGAGGGGTGCAGCTTGTCCCTTGCGAATGTTGGGACTGCACGTAAGAAACTCGCAACCCTAGGGTTCAAAAGCAGCAACATTCTCCCATTACAAACAGCTGAGTTTTTAAAGCAGAAACGAAGGTGCGAGGACTGCGGGGCACAGTTTGAAGAGGAGACGGCCGTGAGAGTGGGAATCAGCAGAGAGTGAGGGTGATTGAGAGAGAGGGTGAGGGAGAATGAGGGAGAGAGTGAAGAAACACTGCACTAGGGAAATCGAGAGAGAATACCCAAGAGAATGGGAGAAGAAAACCAAACTTCCATAAATTGGACTGAATGTACATTTAAGAATCAGAAACGCAGAAGTCTCTTCAATTGATCAAAATAACAGTGGGCCAGTAACCAGCCTTACTGATTTTAACTTACCCTTGGAGAAGTTGTAGGGGGTTAAGGACTCTGGGGAAAGCATGCAGGGCCCAAATCTAGTGTATTGCCAACATGTTGTGGCTGAGGAAGGTACTGTTCAGGTCGTTCAGATCCCGTCCAGGGATTGGGACAGGCTCTATCTCTTGTGTTCCGGTTCAGGAAGAACCTGGCAGTTCAGGGTGGACTTTTCCCATGAGAAGCAGAGCCAAGACTGATTTGCATATGCCTGTTTTCCAAACTGAGGTGATGCAGTGGGAAACAGAACGTTGGTTGGTACCCCACCTATTGCCAGGGGTTAGACTTATTATTAGCATCCCTCCCATCCCCTTTATTGTGTTTCATGTACCGGCCTAAGGAGGACAGGTAAGCCTAGACCTGGGTCCCGTACTACCTGGAGCCCAGCTGAATCTGGCTGATTAGCCCATAATAAGAGTGAACCTGGCCGTGGGTTGCTTGTGTTCTGGTTCAGGGAAGACCTGGCCTAGCAGATCGGGCTGGACTGTTTCCAACCCTTTGGGTTTATCAATGCCCATTTTGTTTGTGATTTGTTTTGCATCAAAACACACAATACATGAGTGGCATGGTAGCTTTGTTGGGCGAGTTGCCGGTCACGCATTTTCCAAAAATCCAAAATAGTATATATTTTTTAAATGTAAAAGCACACACCTGTTGTCCCTGATACTAAAGACAACTACTTTTTAAAATTTATTTTCAAGCTACAAAACTAAAAGCAAGCCAACCATGACCATGATCAAACTATTACTCATATCAGTGTCCTTTTTCGCCGATCATTTACATCTGTGCATTGCGAAAATAATTCAGAATTCTACCCTCCCGTTTGCTGTAGAGGCGATGGCGGTACTCTTTGACAATCGTAACAATAGGGAGACAGTGTGATTGATAAATTACAATGTAACTTCATCTTGCTAAATGCAACCTAAACCAAATATTTAGACAGTAACAAATATCAACATATCCAACAAGCTCCCTCTCCCTGCCCCTCCCCATCCACTTGCTTCTGGGCCCTAACAGACTGCAACGAATAAGGAAGTATCAATGCATACTTCCGGCTGTCAGCCACTCTCATGAGACCCAGCTGCTTCCAGCTGCTTCAGGGAATATCAGGGATTAGCTCTACCCATCTGTCTTGTCCACCCTCTCCTTCTCTCCACTCGTTTCCCCCTGTGGGGCTTCATCTGGAAGGTCTTGTGGCGTTTGTAACATAAACCCCCAGGAGAGTAGATCATCCATAACCTTGTTGTCTCTGCGGGTTTTCCGCAAATGTGCCTCCTCTGCCCCAACCCATTTGACCAAATCTCTGTGCCAGTCGTCCTGTTTAGGGGGCCTTGGGCTGATCCAGCTAATTGCTATGCACCTCTTTGCAACTAATAAACCCAGCATTGTGAAACAGCGGCATAACTTTTCCTTTGGATTATCGGCGAGGAGGCCCAGCACACACTGTTTAATTGTACATGGTACATCCCATCCCGTCACCTCGCGTAGTTGGCGTAGTATCTTGGCCCAGTATACCATAATGACCAGGCATCGCCACAACATGTGTAAAAAATCAGCCACTCCAGCCCCGCACCTAGGACAGTCTGGTGGTCTGTGGGGATAAATGACGTGTAGTCATTATGGTGAAAAGTATGTCATGTGTACCATATTAAATTGAACCTATTTGGATTGTGCACTAATGGAGGCTGCGTACTGCTGTGTGTAGCTTTAACCAGTCTTTAGGCGTACAGGGCTCACCACTGTCGCTCTGCTAAATGTCCTCTGTTCAGAATGGAACGATTCTCCTATCAATGCGTAGCATGAACTAGACATGTGTACTAAACTTGCGACCCCTTGCCATAGAAAGCAGTGCCATCAGGGTCTGTGTGCGTCTCAGGGGATGCAGTCCAAAGTTGCTGTGCCATGGCCGCTGTTTTTGTGTATTGGAGGAATTGTCCCCTACCCAGGGCCAAATTTAGGAAAAGTGCAACGCCACTTTTCTTGCACCCCTTAACGCCCCCCTTATGCCACCATGTGTGCGCCATATCCAAGATACGGCGCACCATGGCGGTAGTTAGGGAACTAGCGTCAACATTTTTTACTCTAGTTCAGAGCTTTGCAGAATTAGCGTAAAGTTTTTGATGGTAATCCTGCAAAGCCCATTGAGGCCCATTATGAATAATAGTGTTCCTCCCTTTAACGCCTGCTCTGAGCAGGCGTTAAAAGTGCTGAAAAAAATGACGCAAACAAATCTCTTAGATTTTAAAGCACCATTTTTCGGCCCCCCTAACGGGGTAATACCCCTTTGCATACATTATGCAAGGCAAATGCATGATGTAGTGCAAAATGTAACAAAGTGGCACAATTTATGCATTGCGCCACTTTGTAAATCTGGTGCGGCCAACTAACGCCACATTAGCGTAAATAAAATTACGCTAATGTGTCATTAGATAGCGCAAAGGGCTCCTAAATCTGCCCTCAAAATTTTATATTGCCTCTGGCAGGGTTATAAAACAACCTGTCGGATCCAGATCTGACAACATGATACAACCCCACTCCTGCCATCTGTCTGTAGCCATTGTTCTGAACATTTGTCCAAAAGGGCACACTATCCATATATCTACGTCTGAGGCAAACGGTGCACTACCCAAAACCCAACGTACAGTACTCTCCCATAGTTGGCCTGTTAGAAATAGGGTCTTTGGTTGGCAGTCAGGTTACTCCCTGTCCAAGCAAGGACCCTCACTCTAGTCAGGGTAAAGGAGACTCACCCTCAGTTAACCCCCGCTCACCTCCTTGGTAGTTTGGCACGAGCAGTCAGGGTTCACTTCAGAAGCAATGTGTAAAGTATGGGGAACATCCTTTTTTCCGACTTTTTTTTTCCGAAAGTCGTGGTTAACGAAAGCGCAACAACGCTTTTTTTAACCACGACTCCGGTTTTTTGTACCTTAACTACGTATGTTCTGAACAACGAACATGCGTGGTTAAGGTACAAAGAAGTGAGTTGGTGAAGATAAGTGGTGGTTTAGGTTTTGGGGAGGGGGTGGGGGGTCAGGGGGTTTTAGGTTTTGGGGTGGGGAGTTTTTTGGTTTTGGGGAGTGGGTGGGGGGTCAGGGGGTTTTAGGTTTTAGGGTGTGGTTGGGGGGGTGGGGCGTTTTTGGTTTTGGGGAGTGGGTGGGGGGTCAGGGGGTTTTAGGGTGGGGTTGGGGGGGTGGGGCGTTTTTGGTTTTGGGGAGTGGGTGGGGGGTCAGGGGGTTTTAGGTTTTGGGGTGGGGTTGGGTGGGTGGGGCGTTTTTGGTTTTGGGGAGTGGGTGGGGGTCAGGGGGTTTTAGGTTTTGGGGTGGGGTTGGGGGGGTGGGGCGTTTTTGGTTTTGGGGAGTGGGTGGGGGGTCAGAGGGTTTTAGGTTTTGGGGTGGGGTTGGGGGGGTGGGGGGGTGGGGTGAGGGATGTAGGGTGAATGGTGCCTATTGCTAATGATTTTATCAGGAATGCCTTTACAACGAAATATCGTTGTTAAGGCATTCGTGGTAAAATCATTAGTAGTAGCAACGAGGTCGGTGTTCCGACCTTGTTGTTAAGGCAGTAGTTGTTTTTGAAGTTGTTGTTTCATCGTACAGTCGTAAAGTATTTGTACCAACACACACAGTAACTCAGTGAAAACACTACATAATGACACAGCACAGGTTTAGAAAAATAGATGATATTTATCTAAACAAAACAATACCAAAATGACAAAAATCCAACATATACAAGTCAAGATCTGAATTTTAAAAAAAGAATAAGAGTCTTAGGCCCTCATTACAACCCTGGCGGTCGGTGTTAAAGCGGCAGTAATACTGTCAACAGGCCGGCGGTAAAAAAAATGGAATCACGACCATGGCGGAAACCGCCAACACAGACAGCCACTTTAACACTCCGACCGCCACGGCGGTAGAAACAAACACCGCAGCGGTAACCGCCAACAGACAGGCAGAAGACAATGTACTGCCCACTGTATTACAAGACACCAATCCGCCAGCTTTTCCGGGGCGGTACCAACACCATCTAAAGCACGGCGGAAACAGTTTTTGGAACGAAAACCACTCAAACTCTCGACACCCAACGACGAACCAGGACGCCATGGAGCCCGAGTTACAGGTGCTACCAATGTTGGTTTACCTCCTCTTCTACCAGGAGCAGCAAAGAAGGGAGCGATGACCACAGTGAGTACTGCACCTAGCACACGGGGGAGGAAAAAGAGAGTGACACACACACACAACACGCAACACCCCCACCCTCACCCACACCACCATACACACAAATACATGCAGCAACATTATATATACACCCTGTAACCCTCTGGAAGAACGCAAGGACAAAACAAAATGATTGTAACAAGTGTAATCCTCTAAAATTCAGATATGGAAACAGGTCTGTAACAGATTATTATATAGAAATATGTACAGCAACTACACAAGCCCGGATAGTGTTCCATTCATTGTTCGTGAACCAGTGGTCCCAAAATGCATGGGCGAAGCCCACACATGATACCTGCCTCTAAACGGAGAGAACACTGCTGGAGCACCAGGTTGAAAAAAAAACAGGCACCTCAGGGGGAAGGGGAGGAGGGCACCTCAGCCGGATGATGGGATGACGCCACTGCTCCACGAGGGGGCTCCATGCCCACTGTTTGCTCCTGGGGAGTGCAAAGCCACAGTCTCACAAGTGGGTGGGTGGCCCACTGTTTGGTCCTGGGGAGTGCAAAGCCACAGTCTCACAAGTCTCTCAAGTGGGTGGGTTGCCCACTGTTTGGTCCTGGGGAGTGCAAATCCACAGGCTCATAAGTCTCTCAACTGGGTGGGTTGCCCACTGTTTGGTCCTGGGGAGTGCAAAGCCACTTTCTCACAAGTCTCTCAGGTGGGTGGTTTGCCCACTGTTTGGTCCTGGGGAGTGCAAAGCCACAGTCTCACAAGTCTCTCAGGTGGGTGGTTTGCCCACTGTTTGGTCCTGGGGAGTGCAAAGCCACAGTCTCTCAAGTCTCTCAAGTGGGTTGTTTGCCCACTGTTTGGTCCTGGGGAGTACATAACCACAGTCTCTCTAGTGGATCCTTTTCCCCACTCGTTCTGGAGGGGGCTTAGTGCCCAGAGTGCTTCATCCTGCCAAGGATAGGGTGATTGGATGCTGTTCTCCGCTGGTTCTGGAGGGGGCTCAGTGCCCAGAGTGCTTCATCCTGCCAAGGACTGGGTTAGTGGATGTTGTTCTCCACTGGTTCTGGAGGGGGCTTAGTGCCCAGAGTGCTTCATCCTGCCAAGCATAGGGTGAGTGGATGCTGTTCTCTAATGGTTATGGAGGGGGCTTAGTGCCTAGACTGCTTCATCCTGCCAAGGACTGGGGTAGTGGATGCCTTTCCCCACTGGTTCTGGAGGGGGCTTACTGCACAGAGTGCTTCATCCTGCCAAGGATAGGGTGAGTGGATGCTGTTCTCCACTGGCTCTGGAGGGGGCTTAGTGCCCGGAGTGCTTCATCCTGCCAAGGACTGGGTGAGTGGACGCCGTTCTCCACTGGTTCTGGAGCGGGCTTAGTGCCCTGAGTGCTTCTTCCTGCCAAGTACTGGGGTAGTGGCTGCTGTTCTCCACTGGTTCTGGAGGGGGCTCAGTGCCCAGAGTGCTTCACATGGTGTGTGGCAGTTCCCATTCCCGCACCTGGGTGTCAGAGCCACAAGATTTCCTGGTAACAGATGGCATGATACTCCATGGAGGCAGAGACACACTTCACCCTGTGGCAACTCAGCCTGCCAACTGCTGGTACTGCCAGTGCTGGTTGTGGTGACTCATGTATGCTGTGCAGGGTCCTGGACATCTCCTGCAGCCTCAGACGACTGCCCACTGGGGATGATGTCCATGTCGGCTGTGGTGGCACAGTCTGAGTACGTTGCGGAGCAGGTGGCGGTGGTTGCGGCGGTGTCAGCGGCGGACATGCTGGAGTTGGTGCATGTGTCAGCACCTGTGGAGGGAGACACCAGGACGTCTCCTGCAGCCTCTGAAGGCTGCCCACTGGGGATGATGCTGGGGACTGGAGCAGAGGCAGCAGATGTGCAGGTGGGCATGCAGGTGGCTGTGCAGGTGGCGGTGCAGGTGGTGGTGGTTGCGCCGGTGTCCACCGTAGTACACGGTGCTGTTCTGACCTGCAGAAGGGGTGTCACCAGTCCCTCACCCTGAGGCTCCGTGCACTGAGCTGACTTCCCTTTAGCCTTGTGTCCCTTCCCTACCTTGGAAGTAGCTGCTGGGACCTTGGCACTGTCCTCTTTTGTCTTGGAGGAGGCCTTGCTGCTTGCTTGGTGCGGCTTGTCCTTACGGCATGTTGTCCCCTTCTTCACCTTGGCAGGTGGCAGAATAGGGTGCTCCTTGGCCTCATTAGGTGGCGCACTAGCAGCCCTGATGGGTGCGGCCCGCGATATTACAGGACTTGCAGGGACAACAGTGCTGGAGGATTTCGTGGCTGAGGTGCTGGGCTAGGATCTGGACATCCTGGCCCTAGGGGAAGGACGGGATGGGGGGAGGTGTAGGGAAGAGGTCAAAGTTAGCGAGGAAAAGTTTTTGAGACACACTGGGACGGGAAGATGGAGGGGGTTTGGGAGTGGAGGGAGAGGTAGTGGTTGTAGGAGGTGTACGTCTGCTGAATTTGGATGAGGGTGCATGGGCTGGAGGCTGTTGTGAGGAGGATGGCTGTTGAGTAGGTGTGTGCCGGCGTTTGTGTACTTTGGGAGGAGGGCTCACAGACACACTGGGAGAGGACACAGGGGACGTGTGAATGGTAGTGGGCCGGTGATTGCACGTGAGCGGTGTGTGGTGATGGGCGTGCTGGAGGTAGTGGTTGAGGATGTAGTGCATGCAGGTGTGAGTGGAGACGAGACTGGGAGGGAGGAGGAGGACGTGGAGGAGGGGACACAGTGGAGGCAGTGGATGTTGGTGTGTCTGCATGAGGATGGTGCTTGTGTGAGTGCCTGTGGGATGTGTGGTGCTTATGTTTGCCATGTCCACTCTTGTGTGTTGATGAGTGTGCATGCTGGTCTGATGGTGTGCTTGGGATAGGCTTAGGTAGAGGGGATTGGGTATGGGTAGTGGAAGATGGAGGGGGAGGCTGGACACAGGGACAATGGCTGCCATCAGTGCTGAGGCCACAGCCTGAAATGCTCTCTGTTGGGCTGCCACGCCAGAATGAATGCCCTCCAGGTATGCATTTGTTTGCTGCAAATGCCTCTCGACACCCTGGATGGCATTCAAAATGGATCGATTGCCCAACAGTGAGGGATCTCAGGAGGTCAATAGCCTCCTCACTGAGGGCAGCAGGGCTGACTGGGGCAGGGCCTGAGGTGCCTGGGGCGAAGGAGATGCCCACCCTCCTGGGTCAGCGGGCACGGGGAACTTGATGAGGGGCTGCTGGGAGGGTGGTGCTTGTGGGGGGGTGGCAGCTGTACCTGTTGTTGCGGTGGGCACATAGGTGCCCACCACCGCAAGGGAGCTCCCATCAGAGGAGGAGTCGCTGTCGCTGGTGTCTCCACCTGTCCCCGTCGTGGAGCTCCCCTCGCCCTCCGTCCCACTGGTGCCTTCAGACTCCATACATTCACCCTCCAGGGCCATGTGGGTTGCAGCTCCCTTTTGCTCCGGTGCCACTGCCCCTCCGCCAGATAATGCTAATGCGCACAAGGACAGGGTGACAAAACAAAAAGGGGGGGAAAGACAGAGGTGAGACATGGTCAATGCCTGAAACAACACCACGGTTGGCGGACACAACACACAGGGAGCAGCCCTATGCACTGGGCCATGCACTAACAGTTCAGGGCAAAATCACATGCCCATGGTGGACTGTGGCTATACCCATTTGATGCACACCTGGAACCCACATGAGCCTGACTAGGTGTAGAGGGCCACTACCACTTTTGGGATTGGACTGGCACAGTGCCTGCCTAACAATGGATCTACCCTGGCACGCTTGCCCTGCCCTAGGGGAACCCACAGCCCTCTTCCCACACCCAGAAAACTCATAAAGCGCGCAGTCAACTGCATGAGACAGTACTCAGCCCCTTGTAGCTGCTGTGATGCCCTCAAGCGCCCATCCAACTCCGGATATGCCACAGCCAGGATCCGGTACATCAGGGGGGTCATGGTGCGACGGGCACCCCTTCCACGCTGGGAGGACATCCCCAGCTGGGCCTCTGCCGTCTTCTTGGTCCAGCGACGCAGGTCCTCCCATCTTTTCCGGCAGTGGGTGCTCCGTCTATGGTAGACCCCCAGGGTCCGCACTTCCTTGGTGATGGCACGCCAAATACCCTTCTTCTGGTGGGCGCTGACCTAGAGGAAATGTAAAGTAGGAATGGATTTTACTCCCCCGTCTGGTTATTCTTACTCATTGGCCACAACCACCCACCCTGGCCCACAAACACATACACTGACCATCCTCACATGCTGGCCTCTGCCCACCCCCCACCTGTATCTTCCCTCGACGCCACTCCATACATTCATGTTTCATCCATCATGCTCACAGTGTACTCACCTGTTTGTCTGGTGGACAGTAGAGTTGCGTGTACTGGGGGAGGACCCCAGCCACCAGTTTGTCCAAATCCTCCGCAGTGAAGGCAGGGGCCCTTTCCCCAGACACTGTAGCCATTGTCGCTTCCAGACTCAGGTCACCGCAGCACTTGCAGTGTAGGTCCTCTCCTGTTGAAGGTCAGGTATCAAGTGAGTGAACAGATAGAAAATGGCAGTCACGTCCGCAGCGGTGCGTACCGTCACCGCCGGCGTACATCGTCATTGGCTCCTGGAACTCATAGGGCCCAATGATAACCAATGCGGAATTGCGCTGGGGGAACCAACTGTCCCGAGGTCCCTGATGGGCCGGGCTGGTCATCTTGATCCAGGCGTGCAGAGTTGTTGTCGTCACTGTGGGCCTCTTCTGTGGGGGGACTGGATTTGTCTGGCACCTCCTGTCCGGTGACGTTGGGTAGGGGTCCTGTTGGGGGGTAAATGCATAGTTATTGTATCTGTGTGGGCCCTCTTGTCCAATGTGTAGGAGGCTGGCCTGGCTTGAGATGGGTACCAGAGGTACTTACAACCTTGTGCCAGGTCCAGTTATCCCTTATTAGTGTAGAAGAGGTGTTTCTAGCAGCTAAGGCTGATAGAAGGTAGCTATAGCAAAGCAGCTTAGGTTGAACTAGGAGACATGTAAACCTCATACTATACCACTGGTGTCATATGCACAATATCATAAGAAAACACACTACACAGATATACTAAAAATAAAGGTACTTTATTTTTATGACGATATGCCAAAAGTATCTCAGTGAGTACCCTCAGTATGAGGATTCCAAATATACCCAAGATATATGTACACAATACCAAAATTATGCAGATAATAGCAAAAGGAAGTAATGCAAGCAATGTAAAGTTACAGTAAATTGCAATAGGAGCACATAGGTATAGGGGCAACACACCATATACTCCAAAAGTTGAATGCGAACCACGAATGGACCCCAAACCTATGTGAGCTTGTAGAGGGTCACTGGGACTGTAAGAAAACAGTGAGGGTTAGAAAAATAGCCCACCACAAGACCGTGTAAGGTAGGTGTAAAGTGCACCTACAACCCCCAGAGAGCACAAAAGTCGTGATAGGGGGATTCTGCAAGGAAAACCAACACCAGCAATGCAACAACAGTGGATTTCCGGACCTGAGTACCTGAAAGACAAGGGGACCAAGTCTAAGAGTCGCAACAGTGTCGAGAGTGGGCAGGAGCCCAGGAAATGCCAGCTGAGGGTGCAAGGAAGCTGCCACCGGATGATGAAGCTTGGTGTTTTGCAAGAACGAAGAGGACTATGAACTTCCCCTTTGGATGATGGATGCCCCACGTCGTGAAGAAGCTTGCAGAGGTGTTCCCACACAGAAAGACTGCAAAGAAGCCTTGCTAGCTGCAAGGGTTGCGGTTAGGGTTTTTGGATGCTGCTGTGGCCCAGAGGGACCAGGATGTCGCCACTTGGATGAGGAGACAGAGGAGGTGCCCAGCAAGTCAGGGAGCCCTCACAGAAGCAGGCAGCACCCGCAGAAGTACCGGAACAGGCACTTAGAAGAGGAGTGAACTGGAGTCCACGCGAAGTCACAAAAGGGAGTCCCACGACGCCAGAGGACAACTCAGAGGGTTGTGCACTGCAGGTTAGAGTGTCGGGGACCCAGGCTTGGCTGTGCACAAAGGAAATCCTGGAAGAGTGCACAGGAGCAGGAGCAGATGCAAATCACGCGATACCCAGCAATGCAGTCTAGCGTGGGGAGGCAAGGACTTACCTCCACCAAACTTGGACTGAAGAGTCACTGGACTGTGGGAGTCACTTGGACAGAGTTGCTGAGTTCCAGGGACCACGCTCGTCGTGCTGAGAGGGGACCCAGTATTGCAGTCTTTTGTTGCCTGTGGTTGCAGGGGGAAGATTCCGTTGACCCACAGGAGATTTCTTCAGAGCTCCTGGTGCAAGAAGGAGGCAGGCTACCCCCAGAGCATGCACCACCAGGAAACAGGCGAGTAAGTCGGCAGGATGAAGCGATACAAGGTTGCAGTAGTCGTCTTTGCTACTTTGTTGCGGTTTTGCAGGCGTCCTGAGCAGTCAGCGGTCGATCCTTGGCAGAAGGTGAAGAGGGAGATGCAGAGGAACTCTGGTGAGCTCTTGCATTCGGTATCTGAAGAATTCCCCAAAGCAGAGACCCTAGCCAGAAAAGGAGGTTTGGCTACCTAGGAAGGAGGATTGGCTACTAAGAGAGGTAAGAGCCTATTAGAAGGAGTCTCTGACGTCACTTGCTGGCACTGGCCACTCGGAGCATTCCAGTGTGCCAGCAACATCTCTGTTTCCAAGATGGCAGAGGTCTGGGGCACACTGGAGGAGCTCTGGGCACCTCCCCTGGGAGGTGCAGGTCAGGGGAGTGGTCACTCCCCTTTCCTTTGTCCAGTTTCACGCCAGAGCAGGGCTGGTGGATCCCTAAACCGGTGTAGACTGGCTTATGCAGAGATGGGCAGCATCTCTGCCCATCAAAGCATTTCCAGAGGCTGGGGGAGGCTACTCCTCCCCAGCCATCACACCTATTTCCAAAAGGAGAGGGTGTCACACCCTCTCTCAGAGGAAATCCTTTGTTCTGCCTTCCTGGGCCAGGGTTGCCTGGACCCCAGGAGGGCAGAAACCTGTCTGAGGGGTTGGCAGCAGCAGCAGCTGCAGTGGAGACCCCGGAAAGGCAGTTTGGCAGTACCCGGGTTCTGTGCTAGAGACCCGGGGGATCATGAAATTGTCTCCCCAATGCCAGAAGGGCATTGGGGTGACAATTCCATGATCTTAGACATGTTACATGGCCATGTTCGGAGTTACCATTGTGACGCTATACATAGGTAGTGACCTATGTATAGTGCACACGTGTAATGGTGTCCCCGCACTCACAAAGTCCGGGGAATTTACCCTGAACAATGTGGGGGCACCTTGGCTAGTGCCAGGGTGCCCACACCCTAAGTAACTCTGCACCCAACCTTCACCAGGTGAAGGTTAGACATATAGGTGACTTATAAGTTACTTGAGTGCAGTGGTAAATAGCTGTGAAATAACGTGGATGTTATTTCACTCAGGTTGCACTGGCAGGCCTGTGTAAGAATAGTCAGATCTCCCTATGGGTGACAAAATAAATGCTGCAGCCCATAGGGATCTCCTGGAACCCCAATACCCTGGGTACCTCAGTACCATATACTAGGGAATTATAAGGGTGTTCCAGTATGCCAATGTGAATTGGTGAAATTGGTCACTAGCCTGTTAGTGACAATTTGGAAAGCAGAGAGAGCATAACCACTGAGGTTCTGGTTAGCAGAGCCTCAGTGAGACAGTTAGTCATCACACAGGGAACACATACAGGGCACATACTTATGAGCACCACATAGACTAAAACAACATATATACAGTGACCCTCGGGTAGGTCGCTTCCCCGCCGCTGCAGCTCCGCCTGCCCAGGCCGCTGCCACGCCTTGCTAGGGTGTTCAGGTATTTCAGGTTCTTCTCTTGACCTTCGACTGCTTCTTGCCATTTCTCTTGTGCTCTTTGCTTTCCACTGTTTCTTGCCATTTCTCTTGTGCTCTTTGCTTTCCACTGTTTCTTGCCATTTCTCTTTTGCACTTTGCTTGCCATTTTTCTTTTTCTTTTGCTGTACACTTTCCCGCTTTTTCCGCTTTTTCCCGCTTTCCCCGCTTTTCCCGCCGCTGCCACCCGTGCGGCCCGCCCCCCGCTCCCATTAGCTGTCCTCCCTCCCGCCTCCCAGCTGACCCCTCCTCCCCCCCTTCCCTCTTATGGCGGCCGCTGCACGGCAGAGACAGCGACCCTTGACCCTCGGGTAGGTCGCTTCCCCGCCGCTGCAGCTCCGCCTGCCCAGGCCCCTGCCACGCCTTGCTAGGGTGTTCAGGTATTTCAGGTTCTTCTCTTGACCTTCGACTGCTTCTTGACATTTCTCTTGTGCTCTTTGCTTTCCACTGTTTCTTGCCATTTCTCTTGTGCTCTTTGCTTTCCATTTTTCTTTTGCTGTGTGCTTTCCCGCTTTTTCCCGCTTTCCCTGCTTTGCCCGCCGCTGCCACCCGTGCGGCCCCGCCCCCCGCTCCCATTCGCTGTCCTCCCTCCCGCCTCCCCTCTCCCGCCTCCCAGCTGACCCCTCCTCCCCCCCTTCCCTCTTATGGCGGCCGCTGTGCGGCTGCGCCACTGGCGCGCCAAAGGCAAGCCCGTCTGCATCCGTCTGCGTCCGTCTGCGCCCGTCCGGTCCTGGACCGCGCCCAGCGCCCAGCGCCAGAACCCCTGGCCCCCACCGCACTCAAAACACCCGACTATGATACGACGCCGCCTCCCTCAACGCCCTCAACCCCGGATGAACAGCCACCTTCTACCAAGCCAGCCCTAAATGTACTCATGGACCCTTCACCTGTCAAGCCTGCAAGTACACATTCCACCGAACCTGCAGACCTCCCACCGGCCCTCACACCAACAACCACCTCAAGTGCATCCTCCTCAACACACGCTCCGTCCACAAGCACGCCATCGAACTATGGGACCTCCTGGACACAACAGCACCAGACGTCGCCTTCATCACAGAAACCTGGATGAACGCCTCCTCGGCTCCTGACATCGCCATAGCTATCCCCGACGGCTACAAGATCGCCTGGAAGGACCGCATCAACCAAACCGGTGGAGGAATCGCCATCATCTACAGTAACTCCATCAACATCACGACCACCACCGAAGACACCCCCCTCGCTGCTGAACACGTACACTTCCAGATCCACACCGACCCCAGAACCACCCTCAGAGGAACTCTCGTCTACAGGCCCCCGGGCCCACGTGCCCAATTCAGAGAAACCATCACAGATTTCATCAGCCCGCACGCCCTAGCCTCACCAGACTACATCCTCCTCGGGGACCTGAACTTCCACCTGGAGAAAAACAACAACAACACCGCCACCCTGCTCGACAACCTCACCAACCTCGGACTCAAGCAACTGGTGAACACCCCCACCCACATCGCTGGCCACACGCTCGACCCCATCTTCTCCGCCAGCAACCACATATCCTTCAGCCACTCCTCTGAACTACACTGGACCGACCACAGATGCGTCCACTTCACCTTCAAACGGGAGACCCACCACCATCGCACACAACAAATCCCCTGCAGACACTGGAGCAAAATCTCCACAGAGCAGCTCCTCTCAACACTGAACCAAAACCCACCAGCCATCACCACTGACGCCAACAACGCAGCCCTCAGCCTCACACAGTGGATCACCAACTGTGCAGAAAACCTCTCTCCACTTAAAAGCCACCCAAGCGGGACCAGCATCAGGAAACCCCCGTGGTTCACGGACGCCCTCAAAGAATCCAAGAAATCCTGCCATACCCTCAAAAAAACCTGGCGCAGAGAACGCACCACAGAAAACATGTCAGCCCTCAAGATCGCCACCCGTGAACACCACCAGCTGATCCGCTCCGCCAAAAGGACATCATTCAAAGAGCGACTAGACAACAACACCCACAACAGCAAAGAACTCTTCAACATCATCAAAGAGCTCTCCAACCCCAGCGCCAGCTCCAACGTCATTACGCCCTCACAAGAACTCTGCAACTCCCTCGCTACGTTCTTCCACCGAAAGATCACAGACCTACACGACAGCTTCGGACCTCAGACCCCGCCGCCCACCACCGAACCAACAGCCCCCACCACTACACTCAACGCCTGGACCCCCATCAGCTCTGAGGAGACCAGAATCACCATGAACACCATCCACTCCGGCTCCCCCTCGGACCTGTGCCCCCATCTCATCTTCAACAAAGCCGACTCCATCATCGCCCCCTATCTCCGGAGCATCATCAACAGCTCGTTCTCATCTGCCACCTTCCCCGAGAGCTGGAAACACGCGGAAGTCAACGCCCTCCTGAAAAAACCCACGGCTGACCCCAATGACCTGAAGAACTTCCGCCCTATCTCTCTTCTCCCCTTCCCGGCCAAGGTCATCGAGAAGACCGTCAACAAGCAGCTGACCAATTTTCTTGAAGCTAACAACTCGCTCGACCCTTCCCAATCAGGATTTCGGGCCAACTACAGCACAGAAACCGCCCTCATCGCAGTCACCGATGACATCAGAACTCTGATGGACAACGGAGAAACAACCGCCCTCATCCTCCTGGACCTCCCAGCTGCCTTCGACACCGTGTGCCATTGCACCCTAATAACCCGCCTCCGCACCACTGGAATCCTAGGACAGGCCCTTGACTGGATCATCTCGTTCCTCTCCGACAGAACCCAGAGTCTACCTCCCGCCCTTCCGCTCAGAACCCACCGAGATCATCTGCGGCGTACCCCAAGGTTCCTCGCTCAGCCCAACCCTCTTCAATATCTACATGAGCCCCCTCGCCGACATCGCACGCAAACACAACATCAACATCATCTCCTATGCTGACGACACCCAGCTGATACTCTACCTCACCAAAGACCCAACCACTGCAAAAAACAACCTACAGGAAGGAATGAAAGACGTCGCGGAATGGATGAAGCTCAGCCGCCTAAAGCTGAACTCAGACAAGACGGAGGTCCTCATCCTCGGACAATCCCCTTCTGCCTGGGACGACTCCTGGTGGCCCACGGCTCTGGGCACCGCACCAACCCCCTCAGACCACGCACGCAACCTCTGATTCATCCTGGACCCCCTCCTCACTATGACCAAGCAAGTCAACGCCGTCTCGTCATCATGCTTCAACCCCCCAAGCATGCTCCGAAAAATCTTCAGATGGATCCCCGCCGAAACCAGAAAGACAGTTACCCATGCCCTCGTCACAAGCCGTCTGGACTACGGAAACACCCTATACGTAGGGACCACCGCAAAGCTACAGAAACGTCTTCAACGCATACAGAACGCCTCAGCACGCCTCATCCTCCACATCCCTCACCACAGCCACATATCAGCCCACCTGAAACACCTGCACTGGCTCCCCGTCAACAAGAGGATCACCTTCAGGCTCCTCACCCATGCACACAAAGCTCTCCACAACATGGGCCCCGAATACCTCAACAGCCGCCTCTCGTTCTACACGCCCACCCGTCAGCTTCGCTCAGCCAGGCTCGCCCTCGCCACCGTCCCACGTATCCGCAGAACCACCGCAGGAGGAAAATCCTTCACCTACCTGGCAGCCAAAGCATGGAACTCCCTCCCCGCACACCTAAGAACTACTCAGGACCATCTCGCCCTCAGGAAGCACCTCAAAACATGGCTTTTCGAGCAGCAGTAACCCACACCCCCCTCCCCAGCGCCTTGAGACCCTCTCGGGTGAGTAGCGCCCTCTATAAATGCATTGATTGATTGATTGAAGTATGGGGGTAACATGCCAGGCAAGATGGTACTTTCCTACACAATGTGTGAGTTAACCTCTGCTCCTGTGGTTGGTTATTGTCTTTGGCCTGGTGTGATTGTTAATTTTGGGGCCTGGGTGAGTATCTGTACTGGACATGCTTTGGTGATGGGTGTCCATGCATTGGTGTGACATGCAGGCCTTGGGATTGGGATGTGTGGGTTGTGATAATGGGGTATCTGTGGTGTGTTGGGGTGATGGGTGTGAGAGTAAGGGTAGGAGTTTGTGATGGCATGCAGGTAGGGTGGGGAGATATAGTAATAAAGATATGACTTACCAGAGTCCAGTCCTCCTGCTACTCCTGCGAGGCCCTCAAGATGCATGATCGCCAAGACTTGCTCCTCCCATGTTGTTAGTTGTGGGGGAGGGGGGTCCACCGCCAGTCCTCTGTACTGCTACCTGGTGTCTGCATACCACTGAACACACCTTCCCCCGTAGGTCGATCCACCTCTTCCTGATGTCATCCTGTGTTCTTGGATGCTGTTCCACTGCGTTGACCCTGTCGACAATTCTCCGCCATAGCTCCATCTTTCTTGCAATGGAAGTCTGCTGCACCTGTGATCCGAATAGTTGTGGCTCTAAACGGATGATTTCCTCCACCATGACTCTGAGCTCCTCCTCAGAAAACCTGGGGTGTCTTTCAGGTGCCATGATGTGGTGTGGGTGATGTGTGAGGTGCTGTCTGTTGTGATGTGTGGGGGGATGTGTTGGGGTGTGTTGTTTGAGGTGCGTGGATGTTGTATGAGTGATGGTGTTGTGTGCCTGTGGATGCTGGTGTTGTGTTTGCTATTCTCTCTCTCGGGGCTTCTTCCAAACAGGTCGTTGTAAGGGGTTGTGGGTAATGTGGGTGTCTGTTTTATAGTGGTGTGAGTGTGTGGGTGTGGTGTGTGTATGTGTATCAGGTGTGTGTATTTTGAATTGTCCAATGTGGTTGTGTTTTGTAAGTGTGTGTGTATTTTGAATGCGGCGGAGTGTACCGCCAATGGATTACCGCGTTTGAATGCCCGGCGCGTTGATTCGTGGGTCGTGATAGTGTGGGCGTAGTTCTGTTGGCGTGACGGGGTAGGTTTTGGTATCACCAGTTTATCACTGACCTTTGGTGTGGCAGACTTGTGTGGGTGTCTGTAATGTGGCGGATTACGTGATGTGGGTCGTAATACCTGTAGCTGATTTCTGCCACGGTATCTTGATAACCATCAGCCCGGCGGTAAGCAGGATTTACCACCAGGGTTGTAATGAGGGCCTTAACTCCTTAGAAAACAGTGAGAATGTTGTTAGCACACAAAAGTACCCGGGCAGTGTCAAAATAAAGCTGCATGGGCGAGTGTGCATCGAAAAAGGGCAGCGTTGATTTCTCACTCGCAATCGAGAAACGTGCATCGTTCCTCCTCCGGTCGGGTTGGTGTGTGTCATTTCTTCTCTCCTGCAAGAGAGCAATGCGTCGATCTGGACGGGCACCTCGGGTCCAGGCAGGCTTTGCGTTGATTTTCTGCACCAATCGAAGTTGCGTTGAAAATCCGGTCGCACGGTATCACAAAACCGTGCTGCGTGGGGTTTGCGTCCTTATCAGCCTCGGTTAGTGAGTGTTGCGCGTCGTTTCTCCAGCCATGTTCCATCGATCTTCCAACCCCGATGCAGGTGGAGCGTTGATTTCAGCTGTGAAGCCGGCAGTGTATCGTTTATCAGCCGTATCACGTCAAAAATGTCCCCGCACGGCAATCTGTGCGTGGATTTTCAGTTCTTGTCTGTCAACTTCACCTTTCAAGGGCCCAGGAACTGGATAGGGCACCACTTGGTCTCAGCAGAGAGTCCAGGTGCTGGCAGGGGCACTGAGACTTCAACAACAGGAGGCAAGCTCAGTTCAAGCCCTTGGAGATTCTTCTCAAGCAGGAATGCACAACAAAGCCCAGTCTTTGTCCCCTTTCACAGGCGGAAGCAGCAAATGCAGGACAGCCCAACAAAGCACAGTCACAGGCAGGGGCAGCACTTCTCCTCAGCTCTTCAGCTCTTCTACTTGGCAGAGGCTCCTCTTGATTTCAGAAGCGATCTGATTTTCCTTGGTTTGGGTGCTCTTCTTATACCCCTTTCTGCCTTTGAAGTAGGCCTACTTCAAAGAGAAGTCTCTGTTGCTTTCAAAATCTTGCCTTGCCCAGGCGAGGCCCCAGACACACACCAGGGGGTTGGAGACTGCACTGTGTGAGGGCAGGCACAGCCCTTTCAGGTGTAAGTGACCACTCCTTCCCCTCCCCTCAGCCCAGATGGCCCATCAGGATATGCAGGATACACCCCAGCTCACTTTGTGACACTGTCTAGAGGAGAGATGCAAACAGCCCAACTGTCAAACTGACCCAGATAGGGAATCTACAAACAGGCAGAGTCACAGAATGGTTTAAGCAAGAAAATGCCCACTTTTCAAAAGTGACATTTTCAAACACACAGCCTAAAAACCAACTTCACTAAAAGATGTATTTTTAAATTGTGAGTTCAGAGACCCTAAAGTCCATATTTCTATCTGCTCCCAAAGGGAATCTGGGGTTTAATAAAATTTAAAGGCAGCCCCCATGTTAACCTATGAGAGAGATAGGCCTTGCAACAATGAAAACCGAATTTGGCAGTATTTCACTATTAGGACATGTAATACACATCAGTACCTGTCCCACCTTTAACATACACTGCACCCTGTACCTAGAGCCTACCTTAGGGGTGCCTTACATGTATAAAAAGGAAATGTTTAGCCCTGGCAAGTGGGTAAACTTGACAAGTCGAATTGGCAGTTAAAATCTGTACACACAGACACTGCAGTGGCAGGTCTGAGCCATGTTTACAGGGCTACTCATGTGTGTGGCACAATCAGTGCTGTAGGCCCACTAGTAGCATTTGATTTACAGGCCCAGGGCACATCTAGTGCACTTTACTAGGGACTTACTAGTAAATCAAATATGCCAATCATGGATGAACCAATAAACAATACAATTTTCAAAGAGAGCACATGCACCTTAGCACTGGTTAGCATTGGTAAAGTGCCCAGAGTCCTAAAGCCAACAAAGACAGGTCAGAACAAATAGGAGGAAGGAGGCAAAAAGATTGGAGTGACCCTGCAAAAAGGGCCAAGTCCAACATGGCCCATCAGTCAAATCAAATGTGGTAACTCGTTAGGCATTATTTTTTCATGCATCATCAGCAACCCAAGCTGGTGGCCTTCATGAGCGCCCGCCATTAAGGTTCTTTCCCAGTTGTGTTCCCCATCTAGCCAAAGTATAGAATGTTGCAGATCGTCCACTAAATAGTAAAAGTTCAGTTCTGTGACTTCCATACCACCTTTGTCCCATTCCCTCCAGAGGGTCCTAAGACTCACCCTACTGTGTCTGCCAGCCCACAAGAGCTCCACCAACAAGCGGTCAAGTTCCTGGAACACCTTTCTCTGTATCTCGTACATTGGCACCTGCAACACATATAAGCAACGGGGAAGCACCACCATCTTTGTAAATGATATTTTCCCCATTAGGGACAATTTCAATGTGTTCCAAAAAGCAATAGATGGGCGCAGATTTCCAATCATCCATCCCAGATTTAGTTCATATGTTTCCTCCATGTATGATATGCAATCCAAGATATTTGACACTCTTTGTCTGCCACAGGATCCCCACTATGGGCAGCTGGGGTAACTCTAAGCCTCAAGAAATAGTGCTGACTTTGCTTTGTTGACCTGGAGTCCTGAGAATTTCCAAAATTGATGCATTACATTTAGTAATATTGGGCAGAATATATCGGGTTGGCGTAAGTATATCATAGCATCATCCGCATATAACAACACTACATGTTTAAAGCGCCCAACCTGAATGCCCCACAAATGTAGGGTCAGGCGGAGGCGACATGCCGGTGGCTCCATGGCTATGGCACATATTAATGGGGACAGGGGCATTCTTGCCTGGTGCCCCTCTGCAGCAGGATTTCGATAGAGACATATCTGCTCGTTCGCAC
Organism: Pleurodeles waltl; assembly: GCF_031143425.1. Lineage (NCBI taxonomy): Eukaryota > Metazoa > Chordata > Amphibia > Caudata > Salamandridae > Pleurodeles > Pleurodeles waltl. The sequence goes on along the minus strand of NC_090438.1, from coordinate 39,042,773 downwards.
TCTCGCCCTTGGGCAATCATAGAGGAGCTCTATTCAGCAGATGTAATTGTGTCCTAGTCCCATCCTTTCCAGGACCTGCCATATATTCCCATCTCACTGAACCAAATGCTTGCTTTATATGTAAAAGGCCTAGAGCATATTGGCCCTCTGTTAGTATCGGAGCAGCATTATGTTTGTCAAAGGGCGTAGGTTCCATAAAGGGTTACAGTGGGTATAAATCCTGATTGGTCCTCATGGACCAATCGCGGGAGATGCGGAAGTAATCTAGACAGTAACGCATGATGAAGACAACTACTTATTGTGCAGAAGTGGACATTGTGAAAGAGAAGAATGTTACTCAGTGTCAGGTAAGTCAGTGGCTGAAGTGGGCTGTGATGCCTGATGATCCTTGGAAGAGGTGGGGTAATTCTTGCCACGGGCACACCTCATTGTTTCCAAAATGTGCCTTCGGTGTTACCTCACACACAAATGCACTGATGTATTCACACTCACAGATTGTCACTCACAGATGCACTTGCACACACTTTCACAATCACTCCCCCTCACTCATAACTACTGCTGTGCAGGTCTCTGACTTAAACTCCTGGGGTACTGGCCTTCTGCTTTCATGATGCAGCAGGTCCAGTTACATCAGGGTCTCTCGTCCCCTGTGCAACAGCAACTGCTGCATTATTGGTAAAGGCTCCCCTGACTCACGCCATCTGACAATCCCTCCTCACTCACTCATTCTTACTCACTCGCACTGTGTTACCTACTCCCCCAGCCTAGTATTCACTTATTCATACACAGTCTCGCTCACTCATGGATTGTCACTCTTTCACTCCTATTAACACTCTTAAACACACTAAACAAACACACACACTCACTCAATTTCATTCCCTCTCAATCACTCACACACTTTCACTCACACATGCTCAGAGAAACAACACTGCTTAGTTTTACTTCCCTTTCTTCTGTTGCTGGCTGCAAGTGATGGTTCCCAGCGAAGCCCCAGACAGAGCAGCAGGGCCAGGTGCAGGAGGGAGGTCCCCCTCAAGCCCTCTCCCAACATCCTGATGAGACTAGAAGCACAGCCCTAACAGACGCAGGGACAATGCTGGGGGTCCCGTGTGGCTCCTCATTGGCCTCCGGGATGCACTAAGAGTGCCCTGACAGACCCATTTTAGCAGACACACTGTGTTGTCTGAGGCATGCGCAGTATGTCTACTAAATAAAAAGGATTGCCCCTTTGTTTGGGGATTGCAGTTGAACTGCGCCCTTCAGACACGTGCAACCCAGACACCCATCTACAGAGTGGTGTATTTTTAAACAACTCTCTGAAGCTAGATCATCACTGAGCCATTCCCACTCCTCCTTTCATCAGGATCCTACTCCTCCTTTCATCAGGATCCTTTTGGAGAGGCTGAGAGGGCTGACCCGCGCACTGCAGAGTTCATGGAAACATCAAAGTCCAAAGTCCTGTTGCATTTACCACCGATAGATTGAATTATTACAATGGTGGGCAGAGGCTCCATGCATTATGTGGCCCCACAGATGGCAGGGCTGCGTCCTGAAGCCCATGAAGATGAGCCGCCCCTAGAAGCGGCCTAAACTTGTGCCTCATGTTGTATGTTGTGGTGGACGGAAGCAAAAAAGTTAATGATACTACAGCAGACCAAAGGAAGAAGACGACTGTTTGATAGCCCCTGGAAGTAAGTATAAGATGTACTTTTTTCATTAAAAACAAAAGGTCTTGGCTGACACCAGACATAGCCTGCATTGGCAAAGTCAATAAATTTGGTTGTGGCTACCAGCCTTTTGGCTTTGTCAATGATTGTTTGGTCTTGTCATGGTTTTTGCAAAATGCTATTTTTGAGGGATCTTCCAGGCCCACATCTCTCATTAAAAAAAATATAAAACACACATTGCCATAGTAGTCCCTGGCACGAAGAGAGGTGGCTGAAAACCCCTATAAGTAGGTATATTCCACACATAATTTTAATAAAATGAAAAGGTTAATGTCAGACCTAAAAATATGTTCATATGTTAAAGGGTGGATGCTACAGATTAGTAGACAATAGACAGTATGAATTACAAAAGAAAAAAACTTGTTATAAAGATTGAATATTTTTGGAAAGCAGGAAATATGTCAGCTTGCATTACAAATAGGAAAAAGTATTTATATTAAAAACCCGAAATACTATTGATTAAAAGGCAAAAGGCAGGTTGAGCTATGAAAAGAAGAAATGTTTTAGTCATTAACCGGCAGTCCATTATAAAAGCTGTAAAACTATGTTGCAGGCAAAATGTACTTTAAAAAACAAAATACAAGAGGCGTCTGGCAAAGCAGAAACAGTTTGTTTAATTAAACATTACAGCCGGGGAGCAGTTACAGAACCGGGGTCTGAGGACTGTCTCTCGAGGTACATGGATTTGAAGTCTCTTCTTTTACAGTTTTATTTTCTTGTTTGGAAATGCAAACGCTTATCTTTGGAGTCATAAAACAAATCCTGATAACAAGTCCAGGTGGACGTGGACACAATGTGGGACAGTGGTTACATGACCAGATGTCCGGCATGAGGTATGCGTGATTACTGCGTGTTACTGTGTGTGCTGTGTTCTAATTGTTCAAGTGTTCCTAACTATAAGTGGCATCTGACTATTGTGGTGTTTAGGAATGCGTGTAGCCCTCTGGCCATATGTGTTTAATTGGGGTCAATCTTCAAAAAGCAGTATGGTGTCTCTGCGCCGAAATTTGTGGCCAACCTGTGTTTCCTGTTCGCGCGTGTACCTACCAGCTATGTGCTGCCCCACCTGTGACTTGTCAGTCAGGCTGGCTCGCAGGGCCTGCCTGACCACAAATTTTGGGAGCAGGGTTGATGGAGAGGTCATGACAGGGGAACTCAACAACAGTGATGTGTTTTCCTTGCTGCGTGATAATGCATCACGTCATACATCGACACCCCCCCACCACTCTTTTTCCAAAGATATACGCAGCCCTAGGCAAGCCCACCCCGGGCCACCACCCCACGGTCGCCGACTAGACACGCTCGGATATAACTGCGCTTGTTATACAGTACTGGCATAGTAGGCCTGGAACTAATCAATGTATTGTAACCACTCATCAGTCACCCTTTCACACATCACACATTTGGTTCTGTTCCAATATGTTTCTTTTGATTGTTAATGATATGAATCATTATTCTTACAACTTCTGTTCAGCATCCCGCACCAGCTGTGATGGAATTTACGTATGTATTTATGTCAATTATAGATGATGTAAAACTGTATGATGTCATGGCTATAAATCACTCAATAAAGACAAAATTGTTTAAAAAATGGCATACATCAACAATTATTCTTCCCATATTAACAACTACACTCTGTAACTAAAAATAACAAGCACTGGGAAAGCTAATTGCTATCTACTTTAAAACAAGAGTGGCAAGCTATTAGTTTTGCCAGTGTTTGTTTGGAAAGCATTATTTATAAAAAGTAAAAGAAAACAATCTAAATATTGGAAGAAAAGCAAGCACATACCTCATGGTGCTTTAAAGAGAATATGGTACATATATATCTATGAAACAACTTCTGTGATAAGGTAGATAAAACACTGTCAAAAGAGTGTTTTTTTTAAATTTATTTTGAAGGCACAAATAAAGTACAAGTAACTAAGTAAAACTTCTACTATCCAACACATTCCTCTCACATTGAGGTCATATCTTACTCTCCTCATTGGCAATACCCACTTGCCTGTCTGAAGTTCTATTTTTCTCACGCCTTTGTCCACATCACCGAGATCTGAGCTGTTTATCCATATCCCAACCTTCTCCACCCCGTCTTGTTCCTATCGGACTAGTATTTTTATGTATATCACTTATCATTTATATCATAACTCTCTTTCATTATTATTGTAAAGCGCTCTGTCACCAAAAGGGTCTTCTTCACACTATATTAAACTGTTCAAATAAATATCAAAACTGTACACTGAATTCAATATTTTCAATCTTTAGAAACTGCCTATTTTTTGTCAAATTCTTTTCACTCAGTAATATATGAAAATAATTAAAAAAAGAATATTGAAGTTTAAATGAAATTTCTCATTAAGCTTGAATTTACTTTCAACAGGACTCAGAACTGAAACATGCTCCAGCCATTTGGTCCTTTGCAGTAGTCCAGAGAGCAGATTTATGGGCCTCCAGGAGAGGGACATTTCCTTTTCAGTCATGCTAATGGCATCTTCAGCTGCAAATGCCAGCTGAGAACGTACAGATGCTAATGACATCTTCAGCTGCAAATGCCTGCTGAGAACGTACAGTAGCTGACCTGTCTTCCAGCGCTGTCAAAGCCTTTGTGTTCAAATAGCTGAGGTTTTGTGCAATATGTGGAATACAGGAGATAAAACAAAAACCAACCTTAAATGATGCTCTTTGTTCATTCTCTGGTGAAAAAACATATCCGTTCCTATGTTTTTACTGAAAAGCTGGCAGGGGTGAGGAGGAAAAACACATGCACTCTCATGGAGCGCTGAATGAAACAGAAAAAGGTAGCACTCTGAATATGAGCAGAGGAAGAATACAAGCCTGCCAATCAAAAAGATGGTAAAGAGACTCCGGGGAGGGATGAATAAGTAGGTAAGGAAGCACATGAGAAGCAAGCAAATGAGAGTGACAATAAAACAACCAATGGTAAGCAATGGGCGGGCCTTAAGTCCACTGTATGTTGTTGGAAATGGCTGACAAGCGGCTTTCAGCTTGGTGAGACCTAAAAAGGCATTACCAGGTAGAAACTCTGGTGCCTGTTTGAACAATATGTCATAACATGTAGATGAACCTATGCACTACAAAATATAACAAGGCTTAGTGAAACACAGAAAAATTCAAGTGATTATTTTCAAAGCGGTAAAGCATATACATGGAGAAATCCATCACCTGGGGTCAATAAACACCACATGGACACCCACCAGGACCCCGAAGACCTCCAGCCCTCCTGGACAAAGGCCACCTTCCATCCTCTCTTTATGTCCAGCTAGTGGCTGTCCGGGAGACTGCAGTCCCTGGGGTTTGTTCCAGAGGGTGAGAGCTCTGGTTCCGAACTTCCGATTCTGCAGATGATGAAACTTGCGCAAACAGTGTTTTAAATGGAAATATAGAAGTGCTGGTACTCACTAGCCAGAGTGCCTGTTTGAAGAGTGCTGGTCCCCTTGCATTAAATCTCAGCTCTGCAGTGCTGACGAGCCCAGGTACTCTTCAATTCCAATTCAGGAACAGCAGGTGCTCAGTCCTAAACAGCACTTGCTCAATTAAGTTTAAAATGCTTTATTAAATATTATGAAACATAACAAAGCATAAACATGTAAAAAAAGTGTCACAGCAGCACCTGTCCATTTAAAGCACTGTTTTCAGCAGTAACAGCCACCAGGTAAATCACAGCACACTGCAGCTATTAACAGCCATCACCCCAAAGCCTTCCTCAACCTGACTCTCCTTCAGCACCTCTGTTTCTACCCCAGACACTACCTATATTGAGAGGGCGAAATATATAGGGAGCGGTAAAGGAATAAATTATTCTGCACCTGGGGGCCAGGAGGGGGGCTGAAGAGCAGATGTGATGAAGAACTTTCTTAGTGTGGCCATCACTGATACTAGCGCCTCGCTCTGAGTCCCCCGCAGGTAGCTGCAATTTTTTTTCTCCAGTTTTATATAGCGCAATCTCAACTCAAAGGTATTGGAGCGCTTTACATAAGCACTAGTTACATTACTCACAGACACAGATTTTTAGTAGGCACGAGGACATTAAGGGGGTCATTCTGACCTTGGCTGTCCATGACCGCCATGGCGGAGTGCGGCGGAAGCACCGCCAACAGGCTGGCGGTGCTTCCTGGGCGATTCTGACCGCGGCGGTAAAGCCGCGGTCAGAAAAGGTGAGCCGGCGGTTTCCCGCCGGTTTTCCGCTGGCCCAGGGAACCCGCCATTGCGGCACTGCTTGCAGCACCGCCATGGGGATTCTGACCGCCTTCCCGCCAGCCTGTTTCTGGCGGTGTCCACCGCCAGAACCAGGATGGCGGGAACGGGTGCCGTGGGGCCCCTGGGGGCCCCACAAAGATTTTCACTGTCTGCTGTGCAGACAGTGAAAATCGCGACGGGTGCCACTGCACCCGTCGCACCCCTTCAACTCCGCCGGCTCCATTCCGAGCCGGCTTCATTGTTGAAGGGGCTTTCCCGCTGGGCCGGCCGGTGGTCTTCTGGCGGTCGCCCGCTGGCCCAGCGGGAAAGCCGGAATGGCCTGCGCGGTCTTTTGACCGCGGAGCGGTCTTTCGGCGGGAACCGCTTGGCGGGCGGCGACCGCCGACCACCGCGGTCAGAATGACCGCCTAAGTGATTTGCCCAGAATCACAGGATGTTCAGCCGACGCCAAGACTCAAACCTGGTTCCGCAGCTCCATAGTCGGCAGCTCTGGCCGTTACACTACATTCTATAGGGTGCATAACAAGTGATTATGACCACTACAATAGAGTTTGGGGGTTCTCCTCACCCAAGAAAATTTTGGAAAAATGGCAAAAACTGTGCATTCTACGAGACATTTTTCATTTTAAATTCAATTGTATTTGTTTTTAAAGCATAGTAAATGATGGCCTTATACTGCACAAGGAGACAACAACCTTTATTGTGCTCTTCAATGATTCCATCATCATCACCCTCTAACAGCACCTCTCATCTCTCCATAGCTCCTCTCTCACGTGTATTTCATTTGTTTTATAGCGCCTCTCTTACCAGTGTAGGGTGTTGGAGCACTTTACATCACACATCCATACAGAGACAAAGGGGATGATTTAAGAAAAGTGGCCCTAGTGCAGCACCACTTTTTTGCACCCCTTAGCGCCTTCCTATGGCCACCATGTGTGCGCCGTATTTAAAATAGGGGGCACCATGGTGCATGGTAGGGGGCAATAGCGTAATTTCTCATGACGCTATTGATGTACTCTGCAGGAGCAGCGCCAAAATATTGGCGCGGCTCCTGCAGAGTACATAGGGGCCCATTCTAAAGAATCAAAGCCCCCTTTTAACACCTGCTCAGAGCAGGCGTTAAAAGTGCCACAAAATTGGTGCCAGGAAATCTCTTAGAGTTCCTTGCGCCATTTTTTCAGCCTCAATAATGGGGGAACGCCCCCCCTTGCACACATGATGCCTGGCACAGGCATAATGAGGCGCAAGGGGTTACAAAGAGGCCCAATGCATGCATTGTGCCACTTTGTAAATATTGCGTGTGTAAAAAGCCACTTTAGCGTCGCCTTAGCATAAAACAAAATACGCTATGGTGGCTCTAAGGTGGCGCTAGGGTACTTGTATCTCCCCCAAAGAATCATACATGAGTAAATCAATGCATAGGAAACGTTACATGAGACAAAGGGACTACAAGATGTAGGATTTACATGTCATCCATACGGATAGGTATTTTTTTAAGAGTACTTAGTGTGTGGAAGAATCAACCCAGCATTCAGATTGTAACACAGTGGTTAGGGTTGACTTTATTAATAATTTATTTATTTCCAAACTAACCCTTTTAAGCAAAATTAGGCTAATCAAAGACTAGATAAAAAAAACATGACTTTCTGTACCGTGCAATGCACACAGCTCGTTGATGGCGGTTCATAGTTCAGTGAGCTGTAATATGATTGTAACTTATGAACTGCACAGTAACAAAAGGATCTCTGCGACAAAAGCAGTAACCCACTGAGCTATGTACGTAAAATACTGTTCTGTGATCTGCATAGTGCACATTCTTTGAGGCAGGCATATTAACCCTCTGCACTACTTTAGATTACTCAAAATTGCCACTAGACAAAACTCTGATCTCTCTCCAGCAGGTACATCAATCCCCAGAGTTATCTTGGCACTTTTATTGTTGCCTGAAAACTCCTGGATACACAAGGAACTCTGCAGTGCTTTTAAAACTGCTGCCCTGCTACAAAACCGGCCCTCAGTAACAAAAGTACCTCCCTCCCAACCTCCGTGGGAAACACCTTATGCCGGTAGGGGCAGTCCGGCCTTGCATCGCATGACAGGATGATGCAAGTTTAAGAGACGTGATGAGAATGCGACTTTAAATAATTTCATGTGTTCTATCATTGAAGCGCTGGCCTCACCCTGCAGGACAGGTTGGGTATGGTACCTTCATTTGAGCGGCTCATGGAATTTGGGGAGGGGCATGAACCATCACTCCACTGAGGAAAGGTTATAAGAAACGTAGACTGGGTACTTCCTGGGGGAAAAGGCCCCAGCATAAGGCGCCTGGACAAAGTGGAAGGCGCCACGTGATTATTGTGGTGACACCGTGCCCTCACGATGACCGCTGCTCCCAAAGAGGCAGAGATGTATGCTGTGCAGACAGCGACTGTACATGGAAATTCTGGTCAGGGGTAGTGCAGTTCACCAGGAAAGCAGGCAGTCACAGAGCAGCCGCAAGTCCAGCAGAGATGGCTGAACGCCATATCCTTGCAGCCTTGCAAAGTTTTCCAGGTCCATGCGAGATGAACTGCTCCATTCCAGGTTTTTTAAATTGAATTCTGGGATTTGTAGTCTTGTTTTTTCCATTATATCCATTATAAAACAGGACTACAACTCCCAGAATGCAAAGAAAAACTTGGAGTGAAGCAACACATCATGCATGGACCTGGGTGGCTTGGCAGATATGACGACCCCGAAAAACAGGAAATGAAGAAACGCACATCGCCTCCAAAACACAGGTCACACAACAGTCTCGAGGTATCCTAAGGCCTGGACATTACTGTCCGGACTGGCACAGAACATCCTGGCACAAAAGCAGAGCCAGCAGCTGAATCCAGACCACTACTGATAGACACTGTATGAAATGGAAGCTTGAACCTCATATTATGAATGCACTGCAGAACACTGGCCAGCAGGGGTCACCCTGGGGCCCTACTTGTTCAAAAACATGCAACTGGCCAATAGAGGGAACTGGAAAACCATTCACGTGAGAGTGGGCGCAGCCATGCCCTTTGCTTTTCACCTGGAGGAGGGTATTACAAAACACTACCACTGACCTCAGCTTTGAAGATCTCTGAAAACCCCAAATAATATCCCAGGTCTATAGTTGTACTGTCAGATGGACCTGCTGTCTAAGGGCACATAGAGGTAATGAGGACACCGTGGGATCATGTGGTTGCCCCTAATTTCTTTACCTGCTGCGCTCTCAAAGACGCTGCGTTATAGATACCAATCCGCCACCCGAACTTGCCACAGACCCTGGATGCACTTGGTACCATATACTAGGGAATTATTGGTGAATTAAATAAACCATTCTGGAGTACGCCAATTTTACCATGTTGAAAGGAGGAGCACCATGACCAGTAGGAATAGGTTCAGCAAAAAAGCAAAAAAATCATGGGTAACCAGGAAAAAAGGGCAAGGGCATGGTCCTCCCAGCCAAAAGCTAGGGTAGACTAATCAACAATTTGATGGGCTTCCCTGCTCAGGCGATAGAACGTGGACAGTTTGCCGCTTCTTCACTGGCACTAGTCTGTTCTACGGCCCTCTGAACCTATCTGGGCCAATCCGTCACCATCCTCCTGGGCCACTGGTTTGGCCCATGAGGAACCCTTCTCAGAGGTTCAAACCCTCAGCTTGCTCACAGATGTATCCCAGTACGTGGTTAGTACCACCATGAACCAAGGTGATGTGGCACATTCTGCTCCCTAAGTCAGATGTCTCTCCCCAACCTAGGAAATCCTCTGTCCACTAGGACAGCGACCATCAGAGGCCACTGGCAGTTGTCAGTGTCAACAGCCAGGCCCCTGGTCATCCACTGACAGATGGAGGCTCCAGACTGGGGCCTTGGGCAGCCATGACCTCCAGCCAGGAGGGCTTGCAAGGAGTTTCTTCCTTGCTTCTGAGGTCTTTCTGACCTCTTAGATGTTTCAGAGTGGGGGGTTACACCCTGAGGTGGTAGACAGCCTCATTCCATTCTCACTCCTGTCATCCCAGGGGTGGTATCCTGAGACCGGCTTTTCAGCACAGGGTCTGTACCTTGAAACTGAACAAGCGCTGACCAGGACTTCCAGGAGGGAACCACATTCCCCCTCCAGGGTGACTCACAATGTCTGTGTTGTGCAGGGTTCTGTCTGGGGCAAGTTTCCTGTCCTCTGTCTCTGTGACAGCGCAGGCAGCAGGTCGGACGTGACCTCACCAGGGTCAGTCTTGGGCTGTTCTTCTCCCAGAGCAGCTAATCCCTGGCCTACTGGTCCTCCTACTGTGAATTAACACCACCTCCTAACCATAACTCACCATCTGGGCCTCCGTACTCCCTGAGTGGATACAGTACCCCCAGAAATCTAAGGGTTGGGGCAACTGGCACTGCTGCTAACCCAGCTCTACTCTCACCAGTGGAAGTTCATTGCCAAGGAAGCAGTCAATGGGGATATGGGATTAACAATAACCTTCCTCTGGGCACTCCCCTCCAGGGTCGGATTGGAAAGGAGGGCATTCGGGAACTGGGCAATGGGCCGGTGCCTCAGGGTCACACATGGGCCAGTTTTAATAGGGCCTCAGTTGACCAGCCACAGAGCCTTCCATTCTTGCAGGCCCTTGGCCCACTAGTGTAATGTGTATTTAGCAGCTTTACAGGCTCCATAAGCTTTCAAATGCTTAATTTAACATTTCTCTAAAAATGAGTCTACTAAGGCTAAGCAAATGGCGACCAATGAACAGACAATTGGTTAATGTGGGCCACCTTTCTTGGGAGTGCCCGGGCCTAATTGTGATCCCAATCTGACCCTGCTCCCCTCCCTGCCTTATCTAGGGATATCAGAGCCATGGTGGGGGGAAAGTCCTGGCTATAGGTCTCGGTTACCCTACATATCTGTCCTGGGAAGTACTGCTCTGGGGACGGTTTTTCCACAACCATGGTCTGACTGGCACAGGTATTTCTCAGAGTAGCGACAGTGACCCCATTCACTGTGATCTGTTGAAAGTGATGACTGACCCCCCCAGGGACCACTTATTTACCTTCAGGGTCCACGCCCAAACTAAGGGATATTAAGGCATGATCAGTCTCTACTCCTGGTGATAACTTCCCTGCAAGACCACACTGGCCACCACTCTAGAGTGCCCGTCTGTGGTTGGTTTCATGGGACACTAGAGTCCCCCTTCTAGTGCCCTAGCTGGTGACAGTCATAACACCTGGATGCGCCCAGGGCTTTCATCCTTCAGAACCTCCTTCCCTGTGCTTCGAAAGGGTATGGGAATCCGTTCTCTCCAAACTCCTGAAGGCCCTTCAAGGAACTTCTCTGGTTTATCCTGTCCCTCCTCTTCGTCTATCGGTAGGAATCAGAAACACTTTTCTTGGGTTCGCTCTCGGATAACTTCCCGGACACTCCGGTGCTGACGCTGAGGTCAGTCTCCTTCCAAGCTCTCTGCGTACTAGTTCTTACAAGAGTACTGATCCCCCTTCCAAATGGTTACTCGCGCGGCCAGCATTACCCAAGCCTTCAGAGGCACAGACCCATATGCACCATCTCACTTTGGCTAATGCCTGTCCGTAGAACTGCACAAGTTCAAAAATGCCTTTCAACACCTGTCCTCTTAACGTGGTTGAGAGAAAAGGGAACATGACAGCCGTGGAAGTGGCAAGACATGAAGGGGGTCATTCTGACCCCGGCGGTCATGGACCGCCGGGGCCAGGGTTGGCGGGAGCACCGCCAACAGGCTGGCGGTGCCCCGCAGGGCATTCTGACCGCGGCGGTTTGGCCGCGGTCAGATGCGGAAAACCGGCTGTCTCCCGCCGGTTTTCCGCTGCCCAAATGGATCCTCCATGGCGGCGCAGCTTGGAGAATCTGACAGGCCATACCGCCATCCTGTTCCTGGCGGTTCTCCCGCCAGGAACAGGATGGCGGTATGGGGTGTCTTGGGGCCCCTGGGGGCCCCTGCAGTGCCCATGCCAGTGGCATGGGCACTGCAGGGGCCCCCGTAAGAGGGCCCCACTTTGTATTTCAGTGTCTGCTTTGCAGACACTGAAATACGCGACGGGTGCAACAGCACCCGTCGCACCTTCCCACTCCGCCGGCTCCATTCAGAGCCGGCGTCCTTGTGGGAAGGTTGATTTCCACTGGGCTGGCGGGCGGCCTTTTGGCGGTCGCCCGCCAGCCCAGTGGAAATCCCAGAATCACCGCAGCGGTCTGACGACCGCGGTGCGGTGTTCTGGCAGGGGTACTTTGGCGGGCGGCTATATACATACCATATATATACATACATACATGTATACATACATGCTTGAATGAATGCATGCATACATACATACCTGCATGCATACACACATACATATATATGGTGTTCGGTCACACTCATTACACTTTAAAGGGAAATCACTGAACCAATAATTCCACATTTGTTGTCTTTCCAAAAAATAATATGAAATAATAGTTTAATTTACTAACTGAAATGTGTGCATGGTCAGTAGACAGACATACAATAGTTACTTCACTCAGGACAGTAGAAACTCTGTGACTTACTACATCCCAATATACTTGCATCGCTGGTCATTGTCCTGCAATGTGTTGTTTGCACTTGAGACAAGCTGTATCTCTGGTTTTGTCTGAGCCTTGCTAGTTTCTTTAGCTCCATTATAGACCATGGACAGTATGGTTGGCACAGCCTTTACTGTACTATGAAGAAGATCTACAGATACTTGTGGGAAAGTACCCTCTTTTTGGCATGGTTACCCCCACTTTTTGCCCGCTGTAAGTGTGCTTTGACTGTTTTCACTGGGATCCTATTAACCAGGACCCTAGTGATTGTGCTCTCTCCCTCTACATTTGGTTGCTTAGGACTTTGCACACCCCACAATTGGCATACTGGTGCCCACATATAAGTCCCTAGTATATGGTACTTAGGTACTTAGGGCATTGGGGCACCAGGGGTTCCCCATGGGCTGCAGCATATGTTATGCTACCCATGGGAGCCCATGCAAAACGTTCCTGTAGGCCTGCAATTGCAGCCTGCGTGAAAAGGTGCATGCACCCTTTCACTACAGGTCACTGCACCAGATCACTATAAGTCACCCCTAAGGCAGGCCGTCCTACACAGAGGGCAGGGTGCAAGTACCTATGTGTGAGGGCACCTCTGCATGAGCAGAGGTGCCCCTACGAACTCCAGTTCCATTCCACTGGACTTTGTAAGTGAGGGGAAGCCATTTTACCCTGTACTGGACACAGGTCACTACCTGTGTCCAGCTACATAATGGTAACTCCAAACCTGAGCAAGTCTGGTATCAAACATGTCAAAATCATACTCCAATACTGTTGCCAGTATTGGTTGTATGATTTCCTGCACTCTAGGGGCTCCTTAGAGGACCCCAGCATTGTTCCTACCAGTCTTCTGGGGTTTTCCATGCAGTGCGTGCTGCTGCCACCCCTCAGACATGTTTCTGCCCTCCTGCTGCTTTGCCAGCTCAGGCAGAGAAAGGCATAACAAAAGATCCCCACAGTACTACAGTACCTGGTCACGCATAGAGGAACCAGTAATTATGTGCAACATTAGCATTTTAGTGGGGTAATGCAAACCCCACTCTAAAATGTGTTAGTCTCACGCCTGATGTGTGGTACCTGACAGGGCTGAGGCATCTTCTTCACCTTTATCCCCTGTTTGCAGTGTCAGTGCTTTTACTCATCTGCTTCTTCTGCTGCATCCAGCATGTGCTGTCTCTGCTGATCCTGAACTCACTCGACCCCATTGCCATGTTGCAACTGAGGAGCTGGTCTGCAACCCCTCCTAACCAAGACCAGCATCCCGCTGTGACCCTCCCATCCTAATCAAGACCAGCATCCCGCTGTGACCCTCCCATCCTAATCAAGACCAGCATCCTGCTGTGACCCAGCCCCTCCTAGCCAAAACCAGCATCCTGCTGTGACCCAGCCCCTCCTAATCAAGACCAGCATCCCGCTGTGACTCTCCCATCCTCATCAAGACCAGCATCCCGCTATGACCCTCCCATCCTAACCAAGACCTGCATCCCGTTGTGACCCAGCCCCTCTTAGCCAAAACCAGCATCCCGTTGTGACCCAGCCTCCCTAGCCAAAACCAGCATCCCGTTGTGACCCAGCCCCCCTAGCCAAAACCAGCATCCCGTTGTGACCCAGCCCATCCTAATCAAGACCAGCATCCCGCTGTGACCCAGCCCCTCCTCACCAAGACCAGCATCCTGCTGTGACCCAGCCCCCAGCCAAAACCAGCATCCTGCTGTGACCCAGCCCCTCCTAGCCAAAACCTGCATCCCGTTGTGACCTAGCCCCCCTAGCCAAAACCAGCATCCCGCTATGACCCTCCCATCCTCACCAAGACCAGCATCCTGCTGTGACCCAGCCCCTCCTAGCCAAAACCAGCATCCTGCTGTGACCCAGCCCCTCCTAATCAAGACCAGCATCCCGCTGTGACCCTCCCATCCTCATCAAGACCAGCATCCCGCTGTGACCTAGCCCCTCCTCACCAAGACCTGCATCCCGTTGTGACCCAGCCCCTCTTAGCCAAAACCAGCATCCCGTTGTGACCCAGCCCATCCTAATCAAGACTAGCATCCCGCTGTGACCCATCCCCTCCTCACCAAGAGCAGCATCCTGCTGTGACGCAGCCCCCCAGCCAAAACCAGCATCCTGCTGTGACCCAGCCCCTCCTAGCCAAAACCAGCATCCCGTTGTGACCTAGCCCCCCTAGCCAAAACCAGCATCCCGCTGTGACCCAGCCCCTCATAGCCAAAACCAGCATCCCGCTGTGACCCAGCCCCTCATAGCCAAAACCAGCATCCCGCTGTGACCCAGCCCCTCATAGCCAAAACCAGCATCCCGTTGTGACCCAGCCCCTCATAGCCAAAACCAGCATCCCGCTGTGACCCAGCCCCTCATAGCCAAAACCAGCATCCCGCTGTGACCCAGCCCCTCATAGCCAAAACCAGCATCCCGCTATGACCCAGCCCCTCATAGCCAAAACCAGCATCCCGCTATGACCCTCCCATCCTCACCAAGACCTGCATCCCGTTGTGACCCAGCCCCTCATAGCCAAAACCAGCATCCCGCTATGACCCTCCCCTCCTCACCAAGACCAGCATCCCGCTATGACCCAGACCCTCATAGCCAAAACCAGCATCCCGCTGTCACCCAGCCCATCCTAATCAAGACCAGCATCCCGCTGTGACCCAGCCCCTCCTCACCAAGACCAGCATCCTGCTGTGACCCAGCCCCCCAGCCAAAACCAGCATCCCGTTGTGACCCAGCCCCCCTAGCCAAAACCTGCATCCTGCTGTGACCCAGCCCCTCCTAGCCAAAACCAGCATCCCCCTGTGACCCAGCCCCTCATAGCCAAAACCAGCATCCCGCTGTGACCCAGCCCCTCATAGCCAAAACCAGCATCCCGCTATGACCCTCCCCTCCTCACCAAGACCAGCATCCCGCTATGACCCAGACCCTCATAGCCAAAACCAGCATCCCGCTGTGACCCAGCCCCTCCTAGCCAAAACCAGCATCCCGTTGTGACCCAGCCCCTCCTAGCCAAAATCAGCATCTTGCTGTGACCCAGGCTAATCCACGAACAGGTAGGCTGTTTGTTACTTCCGGGGCCATGTAAAGAGAGCATAAGACAAAAACTGAGATAAAGGAGTTAAAAACAAAGAAGATTTTTTTTTTGACTAAGCTTAGAGGAGAGGCCGCTGAGGAGATCCAGACCGTCCCAGTAACTGGCAGGCATATTACACCAAACCCCAATTACCGGGGGATTGTACGTGGTGCAGTGGCATCTCTAGAGGGGCGCAGATGGTGCCAGTGCCCCCGCTCTATTTGCCCTGTCACCCCATCCTGTGGGCCCCACCATGATAGCAGTTGAATGTGCTCATACAGAAAAAACAGACGCTGCACCTTGCCACGTGCATGTATTTGTCTATCTATTTTTACTGCAAAACAGTGTTTGTTTGAGGCAGTGCATGAGTCTGCATGTTTACTTAAAATGTATAACTTGACGTTCTATGTGTGTGCCCCCTTTAAAATCACTTCTAGAGAGTCCACTGTGGTGGCATAGGTAGGACTAGTGGTCTGCATCAGTGATCACACTCCCAATTCAACTCTAAAACTTTGTAGCATAGGTCATGCTAGTTGACAGGGGCATAGTGGGCACTGCCCCACCAATAATGAACGGAAAGAAAAACTCACCACCTTCCTTAACCAAAGGCTCATTGGTGCTCCGTCTCGGGCAGTAACCTGAAATTAAATTTTTGGAGGTGGAAAAGTGGATGCAACTGCACATGTACCAGGCACAAGGCAGGGAAAGTGAAGAGTTTTTGTGAGTCCATTTCACCATTTTTCTCAAATGTCGTTATGCAGAGGGGCAGTCCCTCCCAGCGCCCGCCCCCAGTGTTCACTCACACTTTAAATTAAATCAAAGCTTTCTGCCCTACCACCTCCTTCCATATGTCAGGGAGACTCATTGGTCAGTTAGTGCACTGGAGAGGGCTGCTGTTCCAGATCAACTCGCCAGAGGGAGCCAGAGGTGAGCCATGAGGCAGCGGTGGCCACTCATGCACATGTACACGTAGGGGACGCGGGAAGAGGAAGATGAAAGAGAGGCTCATGCTCTTGAGCGGGAATCTGAGAAGCAACTGGCCATGGTTGTGCTTCAGTGTCTTCTAGGACTACTTCCTGGTCAGGCACACGTACTCCTTTTAGCTTCCAGTGAGTACTCGTCAACATTCAATCAAACACTGCATTACACAGCGTGCGTGGTGACGCGTTCCGCCCACGTATTCTGACGATTCCCAGATTTAGCAATACTGATGGGTCTAGGAATGCGTCGGAATTGAACGCCTTCCCCCAAGATGACCAGGGGAGAAGTATCTTTATTTCTCCCCGTGGCTTCCTCTTTCTAAATGTGCTGCATTGTGCAGCACACTTAGAAAGAGACAAATTCCTCTGAGGATTGTTTTTGTGCAGGAAGGTGGCCCTCCTTGCACAAAAGCAATCCTGCCTACAACGCAGGCACCCTTGCACCACAGCTCAAGAGTGCCTGCATTGGTGCTAGGCAGCACATTGTGCACCAGCACAGGCAAAGAGCAGGAATGTGTCATAAAATGTTGAATGTGGAGCATTCCTACCTTCTCCTTTTCATGCAGCACACGGCAGCAAGCTGGCTTTCTGCGCTCTGTTGAGTTAATATTTGTTAAATGTGCCCTTCATTGTCCAGGTCTGAGGGCAAGAGACAGAAGAACCCTCAGGAATGGGTTCAAAGAGGCACTCCCTTAAGGGACTAGTGCACATCTGTATATCAGTCTGGATGGCAAGGGGCACCCCCACCTCCAGGGGTGCACATATAGTCAGCAGTGATATGAAAGAAGGTGTAACCAGTCAAGGTAAGGAGTCCTGTCCGAGATCAGTCAATGTTCTAAATCAGTGGTTCCATCCTTTTGGTTCCTGAAGACCCCCACTGAATCACTAATGGAAGCTGGGGGCCCCCAGGCAATTTATATGATTTAAATTTCAAGCATTAAAACAGTATTTCACAAAAAATAACCAAAGATGTGCACACCAAACAAATACTCATATAACTAAAGATATAATTATTTTATATTGAAACAATATGCAAAAATTGAAAAAGTTGACTAACTTTTCAATATTTACTTTATTTAGTAAAAGCTGAATCCTCAGATCAGATTCTACATTTCCCGAGTGATTTCTGTTTTTATCTTTTAGGTACATAAGGTTTGAGAAAGATTTTTCACATAAATATGTGGTGGGGAGGGGGAGGAGCCAAGATGGCGGCCGGGACGGTCGCTTGATACGTGCGCTCCGTTCCCGGCTCCATCAAATCATCCTGATAGGCGCCCCCCGCGGCCCGAAAACGGTGGTCGGGACGGCGGCTTGACAGTGGGCTACCGGGGCGCCCGGCTAGCGTCGCGGGCGTCCCTAGATGCGGGCGCGGGGCGGTGTTGCGCCCGCGCCGGGTTGGACGTGCGGCGAGGGTGTCGGCGGCGGCGGCCTCGGCCGCGCTCTCGCCGGGCGCAGCCGCCCTCGCTCTCAAATCCTGTTCGGGGCTGGGGAGGCCGAGCGGGCGCACCCGAGAGGTCGGTGCGGACCGCGCGATTGATGCTGCTCGGCGCCTGGGACCGGGCGAGGACGGCGTGAGGCGCGGAGGCGCCATCTTGGGAATTGCTCCACAACAAAAGAAGAAGGCGACTGGAGGCAGCGGCGGCGGCTCATCAGACAGTGGGGGTCCCGAAACAGGGGGGAAAAATACCCTTGCAAGAAGGCAGAGGATCGAGGTGAGGAGGGCATCAACGAAGGGGGGGGGATCAGCACAACTAAGCAGAAGGGGGGGAACCCCGGAAAAGACAAGCACCCTCCCCCCCTCTACACCTCACCTCTGCCTCTACATAAAAGACAGAACAATTGGGGAACGTGTACTCCTGGAGCTTATACTAATGTAGAGTCGATGGACAGGTCGGACTGAGGGTATGCGGCTGGCTGTGGTCTTCCCCTCAACGGGTGCCCGCTGCGGCTGTCCTTAGCTGCGTGAGCTTTATGTATGGCGCGCCGCGGCCGCCCCGGCCCGCGTTCTACCTCCTGTGCCGACGCTTCTCCCGGCTGCCCAGCACCTTTCCCCTCCTCCTGAAGGAACCTTTGGCACCAGGCCCTCCCGCCACACCGAAAGTAGCGAGCATCCTCCCTCAGCGTGTACAGCCCTGCATGAACTTGCAGCCGGATCATTGCACTCGGAGTAGCCTGTAGCACTCGTGGTTGAGCACCCACGCCACAACAAACTAGAACAAGTCTAAGCCCCCGTGTTTGGCTGCCTAAGTTAACGCTATCAAAGCCGGCTGTGTTCTCCAGGCCCAGGCGACTCAGTAAAAGCTTAAAACAACGGAATAGGTGGAGTAAAAGTGAACAATTGTCTCGGCCTGGAAGGCAATCTCAACACAGCTAAAATGGCCGGCAGAGCCAAGTCAACCAGAAATCCGGACCGAACCACCCAAGCAATAACGCCTACAGATCAACAATCCGGCCCATCCCTACAATCTCTGGAAAGCACACTTCTAGCGCATTCTGCTCAGTTTGAGAGAGTACTGCAGGCAATATTGGACACTAAGCTATCTCTGGAAGGTAGAATTGATGCAGTCGCGCAGGACTTGAACCTCTTACGAGTGGATCACCGAAGCCTAGCTGAAAAAGTGAAAACAGCTGAAGTTGAGATAGCTGATCTAACTCCAATAGTACAAGGGAACCAAGAACAGATTCAACGCATGGATGTGGAACTGAAGAAGCTTTGGAGAAGATCGGAGGAAACGGAGAGCAGGGCGCGCCGGAATAATGTAAGATTCTTGGGCTTTCCGGAAAGTATGCGTCAACCGGAATCAGAAATTACCCTAGAGCAGTGGTTAATCAAGGAGGTGCTAAACGGGGCTCCATCAAAGTTTTTTTCAGTTGAAAGGGCTTACAGAATCCCGGGCAGACCCCCAGCTCCCGGCCAGACTCCCAGGCCATTGATTGCCAGGTTCTTGAACTATAGAGACCGAGACGCAATACTGCAACAATTCCGCAACAAGGGCCCGTTCAAGTACGAGGACGCGAACATCAACGCTTACCCAGATTTTACGCAGGAAGTGCAGAACCAACGTAATTCTTTCGTCAAAGTTAAGCAACGCCTACGTGAACAGAACATAAAATATGCCCTGCTATTCCCAGCCAAGTTAAGGGTAGTGATGGAGGACCGAACCCATATATTCACCAACCCTGAGGATGCATGGACATGGCTCCACGCCAAGGGCCTTGCGCACCCCCGAGAGGACGCAGAAGAGGACGGGAAATGGCAAAAAGCAGCTGCAAGAAAGCGCTCTAAACGGCGCACCAGAGGTCAGCCCAATGTTTGGCAAGCAGCAGAGGAAAGAGCGAAAGTCCTGAAAGAGACGCCACTGCATTTGCAAAGCTGTAGTGCAACGGCCAGCGGCCCTGAAGAACTGGGTTCGGACTCAGACGCAATCAGCTCTGTCTCCACGATAACAGGAGAATTAGTTGGGCCGACGTTCACCCCAAGAACCGCCAACGAGTTATAACTCACTCATTCAGACCCAGAGAGACTATCAGTGACACTGATTGGAACGCGATAAGCCTACAGATGTTCTGGGACTCTGTCGGGGCGAAGGGACACAGTACCTTTAATAATATGCTTCTTTATTACAAATGCTAAGCTAAGTGTCTGGGGGCATAAATAGGTGGTATATGGTGGGGGGGCGGGACCAGGGGGAACTGATTTATGCTAAGGGGGGCGCCTGTAGATAATGGCAGACTGAGTCTGCGGCACGATGTGAGCCCCTTACAAGAGTCACATCTGTACGATATGAGAATCCCACTATGCAAATCCAACTGGATAAGAGTTATGTTATACATTTTTAAGTTTTGTAGTTTCACTGCAGTTGTAAGCAGTATAGGGGGTTTAAGTAGGGGGGGTGGGATTTATAGTTCAGTAGAAGTGCAAGAATCGGAACCACTAAACGCACATAATATAGTCCTGCACCCGCTATATAAAAATATAAGCAATAGAGAGGCAGAGTTCAGGTGGACCAATACTAAAGCCCAGATCCACAGCACAGCAATATACCCACAGTGCCCTTTGCGATGTCTTCCCGAGTCAACACGAAAAACCAGTACATAATAGTAACGTGGAATATTAGGGGCCTTGGGATGCGGAGTAAACGGGCTAGAGTGCATGCTCGACTTAAAAGACTAGGAGTACATATTGCTATTCTGCAAGAGACGCACATGCTGGAGGGGGACTTGGGCGACCTGCGTACGAAGTGGGGGGGCCAGATGATAGGCACAACGTACTCGGCCTTTGCTAGAGGGGTGTTGATCTGGATGGCGGCTGGTGTCCCATTCCTCATGTCAGCACACAAAATAGATCAGGAAGGGAGGTACGTAGTGGTGGAAGGCAGACTAGACGGTAGACAAATGGCTGTGATTGGGGTATACGCCCCTAACAGTGGCATCCCGGGCTTTCTCACCACTCTCACCCCAGCGTTGCTGTCTAACCCCATGCCCCTAGCCATCTGGGGCGGGGATTTTAATAGCACCCCATCAGCAGCATTGGATAGATCCAGTGCTCACCCGAGTGCTCCAACTAGCAGGAGGCTCGTGAGCCCCCTGCAAGAATGGGCGAATGCTATGGGTCTATACGATATATGGCGATTAGGCCACCCAGAGCATAAAGAATACTAATTTTACTCGGTCCCACACAACACCCACACTAGAATCGACATAATCTGGGGCACCCGCGAGATAGGAATGCTGATCGCTGAATCTGAATACCTGGCAAAAACAGTCTCGGACCATGCGCCCCTGAGAGTTACATTGAAATGGGGGAGGGCACGTCAGGTAATTCCCACTTGGAGATTACAGGTGGAGGCATTACAAGATCAAGCATTCGCCGCATCATTGAGTAAATCTATAAACCAATATTGGGAAGCAAACGCTATGTCTGCAACAACCCGGGCGATAGAGTGGGATGCCCACAAGGTAGTAGCACGCGGAGTATGCATGTCCACTACGTGGGGAGTAAGACGCTCTTTACAAGCGGAAATAAGCAAGCTAGAGAAGGAGCTAAGGATTGTGGAAAAAGCGGTGGCACGGGGGGAGGCCGCCAGTACTGCCCTCAAAGAAATGCGCTCAAAATATAATGAAGTAGATGGCAGGCTCCGCTGCCACGACTACAATTATTACTTAGCTAGGCTGCAAACGGAAGGTGATAGATCAAGTAGAATGCTAGCGTGGCTACTCCGAGAGGATAGACAGCAAGCACCGATCGGTGCCATCCGGGTGGGCGCGCAGGAGATGGCTACTACGCAACTAGAAATAAATGAGACGTTTAGGAATTATTACGCAAATTTATACACTAAAAGCACATCGTGCACAGCCACTCAATTCGAGGATTTTCTGGCGGATTCCTCCCTGCCCCAATTGCCACAAAATGACAGAGAAGGAATGGAAACCCCTATTACAATAGATGAAATAGAGCTAGCGCTTGCGCAGCTGCCTAGGAACAAAGCGCCTGGCACAGACGGCCTCCCGTCGGAGTACTACAAAGCCTATCTGCCCAGCCTAAAATCCCATTTGCTAGGAGTTTTCCAGGAGGCATGGATTGCAGAAAGCTTACCCAGGTCACAAAGGGAAGCTATGATAGTGGTACTTCCCAAAAAGGGCCGAGACCATACGGATGTTAAATCATACAGACCACTGTCATTACTGAATACAGATTGCAAAATATTAGGCAAAATATTGGCTAACAGGCTAGCTCCCCTCATGCACTTATTAATTCATGCAGATCAAAATGGCTTCATTCCAAAGCGTAACACCTTCCTAAATATTCGCAGATTACTGAGCATAATGGGTGACACCCCGAAGAGCGCTCAGGAGGAAATGGTGCTCTCACTAGATATAGAAAAGGCTTTTGATACGCTGGAATGGGACTTCCTGATGGCCACGATGGTCCGCATGGGAATAGGCCCCAATTACATTCGGTGGGTCCGGACATTGTACTCCAACCCAAGTGCCAGGGTGAAATCAGGCGGGGTGATCTCTGATGGTTTCCAGATATTCAGGGGAACGCGACAGGGATGTCCTTTATACCCACTACTGTTTGCCATAGCAATGGAGCCGCTAGCGGCAAAAGTACGCCTTATGGAGCAAGAGTGGGGAATTATCAGGAATGGGAGGCACCATGTGATTTCATTATATGCAGATGATGCTTTGATATATATCAGGAACGGTAGTGCAGCTATCCCACCAGTAATGTCATTATTGGCTGAATTCGGAGGATTGTCTGGCCTTGTGGTAAACTGGGAGAAGTCCTGTGTGTTCCCCCTGGCAGAAAGGGCTCCCAATAACCAAGACCCCCCGAAGGTAGGGCGCCTAAAGTGGTGCCCGACAACATTTAAATATCTTGGGATAAACATATATCATACCACAGAAGACTTAAGGGACGGGAACTTGGGTAAGGC
Organism: Pleurodeles waltl; assembly: GCF_031143425.1. NCBI lineage: Eukaryota > Metazoa > Chordata > Amphibia > Caudata > Salamandridae > Pleurodeles > Pleurodeles waltl. The sequence continues at coordinate 39,019,757 of NC_090438.1, read as the reverse complement.
GCTAACCTCCATAAAAGGCTCCCTACAATTCTGGAACAGGCTTCCGCTCTCGCCACCCGGCAAGGTGGCAATTGCTAATATGTTGATCCTGCCTAGGCTCCTATATTATTTTGCGGCCTTGCCGATAAACATTCCCAAAAGCTTCTTTGGTAACTTAAACACAGCGCTAGTGCGGCTTATTTGGGGAGGCGGCAGAGCGCGAGTGGCGCTATCTGCGCTGCAATGTCCATTGGACGATGGTGGCTTGGGAACTCCGAATTTTGAGAGATATTACGCAGCCGCACAACTACAGTGGGTCCAACATTGGATCCACAGTCCGGAACATGCCGAATTTATGAGTCTAGAGCCCCAGTGGAACGGGACCCTTCTCCTAAAGTGGCTTACGTCAAAGCCCTCTAAACTGGTACTGGTTAACCCATTGCTTGCAACCGCGCATGCGTGCTGGATTAAATATGTGCAAAAAGGAGCGGATAAGCTTCCATACTCCCCACATATACCACTAAGGGGGTCATTCTGACCCTGGCGGCCGGTGGCCGCCAGGGCCACCGACCACGGGAGCACCGCCAACAGGCTGGCGGTGCTCCCACGAGCATTCTGACCGCGGCGGTTCAGCCGCGGTCAGAAGCGGCAAGTCGGCGGGCTCCCGCCGACTTACCGCTGCTCGGGGGAATCCTTCATGGCGGCGGAGCGCGCTCCGCCGCCATGAGGATTCTGACAGCCCCTACCGCCATCCTGTTCATGGCGGGAAACCCGCCATGAACAGGATGGCGGTCGGGGGTGCCGCGGGGCCCCCGTAAGAGGGCCCCGCAAAGTATTTCAGTGTCTGCCTTGCAGACACTGAAATACGCGACGGGTGGAACTGCACCCGTCGCACCCCTGCAACTACGCCGGCTCAATTCTGAGCCGGCGTCCTCGTTGCAGGGGCATTTCCTCTGGGCCGGCGGGCGCTCTTTCGGAGAGCGCCCGCCGGCCCAGAAGAAATGTTTAAATGGCCGCCGCGGTCTTTTGACCGCGGTGCGGTCATTTCACGGCGGTACCTTGGCGGACGGCCGCCTCCGTCCGCCAAGGTTAAAATCACCCCCTAAATTATCTATTGGCTGGGACGGTTGCGGGCAGGCAAGCTGGGAAGCTTTGGAATGAAGCAGGAATACAGGTAGTAGGAGACTGTTTCGAAGACGGCAAATTAATGACGTTCGAGGCCCTCCAGGCCCTCACGGAGATAAACCCGGGTCAATTCCTGACATACCATGCCGTATGTCACGAAATCAGGAAAATTTGGGGAATGGGCGCTTCGGAACCAGAGATCTCCCCAGTAATTCATCAGCTTTTACAACACAGCGATCAAACAAAAATAATATCCAATCTACATAGAACCCTTAACAAAACCCCGGAGGCGCAGGCAGGGAAAGCATGGGGTAGATGGAACGCAGTACTCCCCAACCCGATCCCACTGGTAGACTGGCCTAAGGCCCTGTCTCACATTAGAGGCGTGTCAAGGAATCCAAGATTTAGATACACCCAATTCAATTACACGCACCAAACATATCTTTCTCCAGCCAGAATAAAGCGCATGTTTCCTGATTCAGCACCAACATGCCCTAGATGCAGGGCACCCTCAGCACCCTTCTACCACATGGTATGGGACTGTCCTAATATACAAACGGCCTGGGCGGAGGTGGTAGGGGAGGTATCCGGACTAACGGGACTCCTGCTGTTGGCAGATCCTGGGTCCTGCCTGCTGGGTTTGAGGAAGAGACCAAAGAAACAAAGACACCTGCATAAATTTACAGATCTGGCCTTCTTAATGTATAAAAGATTAATAGCAATGCACTGGAAGGCCCCTAAAGCTCCCGACCTGAAATCCTGGTACTCATTAATTATCCGCTGGGCTCGCACCGAATACCAGGTACTAAAAAGAATGGTGTGTGAGGGGCGGCAGCACACAGGATGCTCCACATGGGAAGATTTGGTAGCAAAAATGGAGGCCAAAAACGATGAGAAGCCTCCCTGAACTGTGGCATACATAAACGGGACAAGCGAGGCACAAATTCCCCAGCATTCCCCAACTCGGAAACAGGCCCACAGGGCACCCAGGCACCACAGCGCACACATATAGGCCCTCATCCTGACCTTGGCGGGCGGCGGAGGCCGCCCGCCAAAGTCCCGCCGTCAGGTTACCGTTCCGCGGTCGAAAGACCGCGGCGGTAATTCTGACATTCCCGCTGGGCTGGCGGGCGGCCGCCTTCAGGCCGCCCGCCAGCCCAGCGGGAAAGAGGCTTCCACGATGAAGCCGGCTCGGAATCGAGCCGGCGTAGTGGAAGCTGTGCGACGGGTGCAGTTGCACCCGTCGCGTATTTCACTGTCTGCGCAGCAGACAGTGAAATACATTTAGGGGCCCTCTTACGGGGGCCCCTGCAGTGCCCATGCCAGTGGCATGGGCACTGCAGGGGCCCCCAGGAGCCCCGCGACCCCCCCTACCGCCATCCGGTTCCCGGCGGGCGGACCGCCGGGAACTGGATGGCGGTAGGGGGGGTCGGAATCCCCTCGGCGGCGCAGCAAGCTGCGCCGCCTTGGAGGATTCCAAGGGGCAGCGGAAAACCGGCGGGAGACTGCCGGTTTTCCTGCACTGACCGCGGCCAAAGCGCCGCGGTCAGAATGCCCTGCGGGGCACCGCCGGTCTGTCGGCGGTGCTTCCGCCGACCCTGGCCCCGGCGGTCTAAGACCGCCGGGGTTAGAATCACCCCCATAATTCCTTCCCATCACTCAGGAAACAGTTGCCCTTCAAATATTCGTCATCACAGGCCCAGCGCCACGCGAGGAGCGGAGAAACAGGCTAGTTGTCTGCATATACCAATTGGGACGATGCCCTCCTCAAGCGCCCAGGGAACCCAAGCATGCAGTGTTAGGCCCACACTGGCCTCGAGCGTATGCCTATATAGAATAAACAATAAAGGATAAACCCATGCAGGGTGCAGCCAGAAAGGATACTGTGAAACTAGAAGCATTCCGTGAAGTGCATATTGGGGGGGGTGTGTGATTGTTATATGATTTAGGTATTAGTTATTGTATTGATTTATCCTGAGCTTACAAATTAGACAATTTGTATTACATGTTGAAATATAAAATCAATAAAAATATTTAAAAAAAATATATATATGTGGTGGGGAAAGGAAGCAAAACCACCAGGGCCTCTCATCTCTCGTAGCCTCTCTGTCACATGTAATTCATTTGTTTTACAGCACCTCTCATACCAGGGTAGGGTGTCGGAGCACTTTACAGGGGACGGGAAGGTGTAGGATTCATTCATCCACACTGGTAGGTATTTTCTAAGAGGAATTGGTCTGGAGAGTCACAAACTCAGGATTCACAGCATAACACAGTGGATAGCGTTGACTTTATTAATAATAATGTATTTCTACGCAAGCAAACCTTTTTTAGCAGGATAAAGGTAATGAAATACTGGGAAACAACATAACTTTATAATGTGTGCCATGCAATTTGCATGCAGCTCTTTGATGGCAGTTCATAGCTCACTGAGCTGGATTACTTATGAACTGCACAGTAACAAAAGAATCTCTGTGACAGAAGGAGTAACCCACTGTGCTATGCATGTAAAATACCACTATTTGCCTGATCCACGTTCTCTGCAGCAGGCATATTAACCCTCTGTGCTACCTTAGATGGGTTAAAACTGCCACTAGACAAAACTCCCATCTAACTCCAGCAGGCACATCAATCAGCAGAGTTATCATGAGCTTTTATTTTTTCCGGAAAGCTGCTGGATGTGCAAGGAACTTTGCAGTGCTTTTAAAATTGCTGCACAAAGGAAGACATAAATATAAAAACACCTGCAAGAGGCCCCAGCTGGAGAAGTGCCTTCCTCCCAGCCCAGGCCTGCAGACCCCCTGGGAATGTGTCACTGACACCTGGGGGTCCGTGGACCACATGGTGGGAACCGATGTTGTAAATAATTCAACCCATCTCCAATATTCAAGACTTCCCAAGTGAACTACCTGATCCAGAGTGCATTGCTTCTTAAAATATGTAAACCCAGCAACAATGTCGGAGAAATAGGGTTCAATGCCTTTGGGGCACCATAAAAATTTTGACATGAGTACAGGCGAGTGGAGTCACAGGGAGACACCTGCGCCCCAAAGGATAGCTTCAGTGGATCAGGAGTAGAATGAGATAACATAGGAGGGGTCAGGCGAGATATACAAAGTAGGGAGGAACAGGGGACTAAGTGTAGGAGGCTGGACTGGCTTGTAGTGAGTACCAAGGGGTACTTGCACCTTGCACCAGGCCCAGTTATCCCTTATTAGTGTATAGGGTGTCTAGCAGCTTAGGCTGATAGATAATGGTAGCTTAGCAGAGCAGTTTAGGCTGAACTAGGAGACGTGTGAAGCTACTACAGTACCACTTAGTGTCATATGCACAATATCATAAGAAAACACAATACACAGTTATACTAAAAATAAAGGTACTTTATTTTTATGACAATATGCCAAAGTATCTTAGAGTGTACCCTCAGTGAGAGGATAGGAAATATACACAAGATATATATACACAATAGCAAAAATATGCAGTATAGTCTTAGAAAACAGTGCAAACAATGTATAGTTACAATAGGATGCAATGGGGAAACATAGGGATAGGGGCAACACAAACCATATACTCCAAAAGTGGAATGCGAACCACGAATGGACCCCAAACCTATGTGACCTTGTAGAGGGTCGCTGGGACTATTAGAAAATAGTGAGAGTTAGAAAAATAACCCTCCCCAAGACCCTGAAAAGTGAGTGCAAAGTGCACTAAAGTTCCCCTAAGGACAAAGAAGTCGTGTTAGAGGAATAATGCAGGAAAGACACAAACCAGCAATGCAACAACTGTGGATTTCTAATCTAGGGTACCTGTGGAACAAGGGGACCAAGTCCAAAAGTCACAAGCAAGTCGGAGATGGGCAGATGCCCAGGAAATGCCAGCTGCGGGTGCAAAGAAGCTTCTACTGGACAAAATAAGCTGAGGTTTCTGCAGGAACGAAAAGGGCTAGAGACTTCCCCTTTGGTGGACGGATCCCACTCGCCTTGTAGAGTTGTGTAGAAGTGTTTTCCCGCTGAAAGAACGCTAACAAGCCTTGCTAGCTGCAAATCGTGTGGTTAGCGTTTTTGGACGCTGCTGGGGCCCAGGAGGGACCAGGAAGTCGCAAATTGGACCTGAAGAGAGAGGGGACGTCGAGCAAGACAAAGAGCCCTCACTGAAGCAGGTAGCACCCGGAGAAGTGCCAGAAACAGGCACTACGAGGATGCATGAAACGGTGCTCGCCGAAGTTGCACAAAGGAGTCCCACGTCGCCGGAGACCAACTTAGAAAGTCGTGCAATGCAGGTTAGAGTGCCGTGGACCCAGGCTTGGCTGTGCACAAAGGATTTCCGCCGGAAGTGCACAGGGGCCGGAGTAGCTGCAAAGTCGCGGTTCCCAGCAATGCAGCCCAGCGAGGTGAGGCAAGGACTTACCTCCACCAAACTTGGGCTGAAGAGTCACTGGACTGTGGGGGTCACTTGGAGAGAGTCGCTGGATTCGAGGGACCTCGCTCGTCGTGCTGAGAGGAGACCCAAGGGACCGGTAATGCAGCTTTTTGGTGCCTGCGGTTGCAGGGGGAAGATTCCGTCGACCCACGGGAGATTTCTTCGGAGCTTCTGGTGCAGAGAGGAGGCAGACTACCCCCACAGCATGCACAAGCAGGAAAACAGTCGAGAAGGCGGCAGGATCAGCGTTACAGAGTTGCAGTAGTCGTCTTTGCTACTATGTTGCAGGTTTGCAGGCTTCCAGCGCGGTCAGCAGTCGTTTCCTTATCAGAAGGTGAAGAGAGAGATGCAGAGGAACTCGGATGAGCTCTTGCATTCGTTATCTAAAGTTTCCCCAGAGACAGAGACCCTAAATAGCCAGAAAAGAGGGTTTGGCTACCTAGGAGAGAGGATAGGCTACTAACACCTGAAGGAGCCTATCAGCAGGAGTCTCTGACGTCACCTGGTGGCACTGGCCACTCAGAGCAGTCCAGTGTGCCAGCAGCACCTCTGTTTCCAAGATGGCAGAGGTCTGGAGCACACTGGAGGAGCTCTGGACACCTCCCAGGGGAGGTGCAGGTCAGGGGAGTGGTCACTCCCCTTTCCTTTGTCCAGTTTCGCGCCAGAGCAGGGGCTAAGGGTCCCTGAACCGGTGTAGACTGGCTTATGCAGAATTGGGCACCTCTGTGCCCAACAAAGCATTTCCAGAGGCTGGGGGAGGCTACTCCTCCCCTGCCTTCACACCATTTTCCAAAGGGAGAGGGTGTCACACCCTCTCTCAGAGGAAGTTCTTTGTTCTGCCATCCTGGGCCAGGCCTGGCTGGACCCCAGGAGAGCAGCTGCCTGTCTGAGGGGTTGGCAGCAGCAGCAGCTGCAGTGAAACCCGAGGAAGGGCAGTTTGGCAGTACCAGGGTCTGTGCTACAGACCACTGGGATCATGGGATTGTGCCAACTATGCCAGGATAGCATAGAGGGGGCAATTCCATGATCATAGACATGTTACATGACCATATTCGGAGTTACCATTGTGAAGCTACATATAGGTAGTGACCTATATGTAGTGCACGCGTGTAATGGTGTCCCCGCACTCACAAAGTTCAGGGAATTGGCTCTGAACAATGTGGGGGCACCTTGGCTAGTGCCAGGGTGCCCTCACACTAAGTAACTTTGCACCTAACCTTTACCAGGTAAAGGTTAGACATATAGGTGACTTATAAGTTACTTAAGTGCAGTGTAAAATGGCTGTGAAATAACGTGGACGTTATTTCACTCAGGCTGCAGTGGCAGGCCTGTGTAAGAATTGTCAGAGCTCCCTATGGGTGGCAAAAGAAATGCTGCAGCCCATAGGGATCTCCTGGAACCCCAATACCCTGGGTACCTCATATACTAGGGAATTATAAGGGTGTTCCAGTAAGCCAATGTAAATTGGTAAAAATGGTCACTAGCCTGTCAGTGACAATTTGGAAAGAAATGAGAGAGCATAACCACTGAGGTTCTGGTTAGCAGAGCCTCAGTGAGACAGTTAGTCACTACACAGGTAACACATTCAGGCACACTTATGAGCACTGGGGCCCTGGGTTACCAGGGTCCCAGTGACACATACAACTAAAACAACATATATACAGTGAAAAATGGGGGTAACATGCCAGGCAAGATGGTACTTTCCTACACTAAGGAAACTCTATGCAGGAAGGAGAATAAAGCAGGAACTGGGGAATGGTCAATGCAAAGTCAAACTATCAAAGAAGTCGAGGCAGTTCTAACAAAGAGGAGCAGTCTTAACACGTTGAGAGAGGAAGTTATAGAGATTTTGCCCACCTATGGCTGTGCTTTCTTGTAGGCCTTTCCCTGATTACTAATTAGGTGCATTGGCTGTGTATGTGAGGGAGAGGGAGGTCGGAGCCCCACCAGAGGCTTCCAGCTCCCCGCATTGTGTCAGTGTTTCCTGGAGCCCTTGCTGTGTGGGTTGCCACCCTGGTAATGGCCACAGTCTCCATGGAGCTCTTCTTCCGTGCTGTAACCTCCTGGTGCAAGCTCTTCCACTGTGGCAAGGCTGTGTGGGAGAGTGGTTACACACTGCCTGCAATGGGGTGGAGGCAGGGCTTAATTTGTAAAAACAAATTAAGCACAGTTTGCACCACCCATTGCCCCTGCCAGCTCTGCCAATGATATACCAGCACAACTGCAAAACATCCTACATCGTGACATCAGGCCACCCAGCGCTGTAAGAATTGCACAAGAGGCAGGTATTATTAATTTTTTATGTATATTCTATTATTAAACACTGTTGTTGACCTTATCTCAAAATTAGACATACAGCGCCCCCTGTGGTAGATTATCATTAGTGTCTGTGTTGAGAATGGAGTGCCAGTGCTGAGCACCAGAAACCACTGGCTCAAATTAAGAACCGAGTGGAGGTTTGGTGGCAGGATGAAAGCCACTACACAAAGTCCTAACACTGGAGGGGATGGCTCATGGTGGATCTCCGGCGAGGGTGGGGTGGATTCATTTTCATGGCTCGGAATGGTGTAGATTTCTATGTGCTTCATACTTCTCTGGGTCACTGGATGGATCTTAAGCAGACAACAGTCCTGGAGCCTGACTCCGCGGAGGGAGAATCAACCTCTCTCTGCCCTTAAGATGCTTCTTCCAGCCACAGTGGCAATTCCTAAGAAAAATAGAAGTATCACACTGTCACAGGAAAGGCACTTAAGACTACATACAACACAAAACAAAGCATGGGCCTGGAATTGCCTCCTGGAAACCAGGAGCCAACCCCTGTATATAGGAATATACATACACAGGTGCGGCCTAAATGGTACACTTACCAGACACAATAGCCCAACAGGAAAATAGAGAGCAAGCCCTAGAAAGAGCTGTAGTGAATAGTCAGGAGCAGGACATTCAAGAAACAACTGGAGAACAGGCAAGTCATACAAAAGGATTCTAGGAACTGTAACAAGCAGACTTGAACTTCAAGAGAATCAATCTATCAATCAATCATAGCATTTGTAAAGCGCACCCGTGAGGGTCTCAAGGCGCTGGAGATGCAGATGCTGCTACTGCTCGAACAACCAGGTCTTGAGGTGTCTCCAGAAGGTTAGCAGGTCCTGTGTCTGTCGCAGGTGGATAGTGTAGGAAAGTACCATCTTGCCTGGCATGTTACCCCCATTTTTCACTGTATATATGTTGTTTTAGTTGTATGTGTCACTGGGACCCTGGTAACCCAGGGCCCCAGTGCTCATAAGTGTGCCTGTATGTGTTACCTGTGTAGTGACTAACTGTCTCACTGAGGCTCTGCTAATCAGAACCTCAGTGGTTATGCTCTCTCATTTCTTTCCAAATTGTCACTGACAGGCTAGTGACAATTTTTACCAATTTACATTGGCTTACTGGAACACCCTTATAATCCCCTAGTATATGGTACTGAGGTACCCAGGGTATTGGGGTTCCAGGAGATCCCTATGGGCTGCAGCATTTCTTTTGCCACCCATAGGGAGCTCTGACAATTCTTACACAGGCCTGCCACTGCAGCCTGAGTGAAATAACGTCCACGTTATTTCACAGCCATTTTACACTGCACTTAAGTAACTTATAAGTCACCTATATGTCTAACCTTTACCTGGTAAAGGTTAGGTGCAAAGTTACTTAGTGTGAGGGCACCCTGGCACTAGCCAAGGTGCCCCCACATTGTTCAGAGCCAATTCACTGAACTTTGTGAGTGCGGGGACACCATTACACGCGTGCACTACATATAGGTCACTACCTATATGTAGCTTCACCATGGTAACTCCGAATATGGCCATGTAACATGTCTATGATCATTGAATTGCCCCCTCTATGCCATCCTGGCATTGTTGGTACAATTCCATGATCCCAGTGGTCTGTAGCACAGACCCTGGTACTGCCAGACTGCCCTTCCTGGGGTTTCTCTGCAGCTGCTGCTGCTGCCAACCCCTCAGACAGGCATCTGCCCTCCTGGGGTCCAGCCAGGCCTGGCCCAGGATGGCAGAACAAAGAACTTCCTCTGAGAGAGGGTGTGACACCCTCTCCCTTTGGAAAATGGTGTGAAGGCAGGGGAGGAGTAGCCTCCCCCAGCCTCTGGAAATGCTTTGTTGGGCACAGAGGTGCCCAATTCTGCATAAGCCAGACTACACCGGTTCAGGGACCCCTTAGCCCCTGCTCTGGCGCGAAACTGGACAAAGGAAAGGGGAGTGACCACTCCCCTGACCTGCACCTCCCCTGGGAGGTGTCCAGAGCTCCTCCAGTGTGCTCCAGACCTCTGCCATCTTGGAAACAGAGGTGCTGCTGGCACACTGGACTGCTCTGAGTGGCCAGTGCCACCAGGTGACGTCAGAGACTCCTTGTGATAGGCTCCTTCAGGTGTTAGTAGCCTTTCCTCTCTCCTAGGTAGCCAAACCCTCTTTTCTGGCTATTTAGGGTCTCTGTCTCTGGGGAAACTTTAGATAACGAATGCATGAGCTCAGCCGAGTTCCTCTGCATCTCCCTCTTCACCTTCTGATAAGGAATCGACCGCTGACCGCGCTGGAAGCCTGCAAACCTGCAACATAGTAGCAAAGACGACTACTGCAACTCTGTAACGCTGATCCTGCCGCCTTCTCGACTGTTTTCCTGCTTGTGCATGCTGTGGGGGTAGTCTGCCTCCTCTCTGCACCAGAAGCTCCGAAGAAATCTCCCGTGGGTCGACGGAATCTTCCCCCTGCAACCGCAGGCACCAAAAAGCTGCATCTCCGGTCCCTTGGGTCTCCTCTCAGCACAACGAGCGAGGTCCCTCGAATCCAGCGACACCGTCCAAGTGACCCCCACAGTCCAGTGACTCTTCAGCCCAAGTTTGGTGGAGGTAAGTCCTTGCCTCACCTCGCTGGGCTGCATTGCTGGGAACCGCGACTTTGCAAGCTTCTCCGGCCCCTGTGCACTTCCGGCGGAAATCCTTCGTGCACAGCCAAGCCTGGGTCCACGGCACTCTAACCTGCATTGCACGACTTTCTAAGTTGGTCTCCGGCGACGTGGGACTCCTTTGTGCAACTTCGGCGAGCACCGTTTCACGCATCCTCGTAGTGCCTGTTTCTGGCACTTCTCCGGGTGCTACCTGCTTCAGTGTGGGCTCTTTGTCTTGCTCGACGTCCCCTCTCTCTGCAGGTCCAATTTGCGACCTTCTGGTCCCTCCTGGGCCCCAGCAGCGTCCAAAAACGCCAAACGCACGATTTGCGTGTAGCAAGGCTTGTTGGCGTCCATCCGGCGGGAAAACACTTCTGCACGACTCTCCAAGGCGTGGGGGATCCATCCTCCAAAGGGGAAGTCTCTAGCCCTTGTCGTTCCTGCAGTATTCACAGTTCTTCAGCCTAGTAAGAGCTTCTTTGCACCAACCGCTGGCATTTCTTGGGCATCTGCCCATCTCCGAGCTGCTTGTGACTTTTGGACTTGGTCCCCTTGTTCCACAGGTACCTTCAGACAGGAATCCATCGTTGTTGCATTACTGATTTGTGTTTTCCTTGCATTCTCCCTCTAACACGACTATTTTGTCCTTAGGGGAACTTTGGTGCACTTTGCACTCACTTTTCAGGGTCTTGGGGAGGGTTATTTTTCTAACTCTCACTATTTTCCAATAGTCCCAGCGACCCTCTACAAGGTCACATAGGTTTGGGGTCCATTCGTGGTTCGCATTCCACTTCTGGAGTATATGGTTTGTGTTGCCCCTATCCCTATGTTTCCCCATTGCATCCTATTGTAACTATACATTGTTTGCACTGTTTTCTAAGACTATACTGCATATTTTTGCTATTGTGTATATATATCTTGTGTATATTTCCTATCCTCTCACTGAGGGTACACTCTAAGATACTTTGGCATATTGTCATAAAAATAAAGTACCTTTATTTTTAGTATAACTGTGTATTGTGTTTTCTTATGATATTGTGCATATGACACTAAGTGGTACTGTAGTAGCTTCACACGTCTCCTAGTTCAGCCTAAGCTGCTCTGCTAAGCTACCATTATCTATCAGCCTAAGCTGCTAGACACCCTATACACTAATAAGGGATAACTGGGCCTGGTGCAAGGTGCAAGTACCCCTTGGTACTCACTACAAGCCAGTCCAGCCTCCTACATTGGTTGTGCAGTGGTGGGATAAGTGCTTTGAGACTACTTACCACTCTTGTCATTGTACTTTTCATAAGAGAAAAATATACAAAACAAGGTCAGTGTATATACACATAGCCAAAAAGTTTTGCATTTCCTCTTTTCACTCTTTTCTAAGTGCTGAAAAGTACTTCTAAACTTTCAAAAAGTTCTTAAAAGTTTAAAAAGTTTTTTCTGTCTTTCCAAAAAGTTCTGAAAACTTTTTTCTCTTTGTCTATCACTTTAACTCTCTCTAAAAATGTCTGGCACAGGCCAAAAAGTTGAACTGTCCAAACTTGCATATGATCACCTTAGCTGGAAAGGAGCAAGGAGTCTCTGCATAGAGAGAGGTTTGAGTGTAGGGAAGAATCCTTCCTTAGAACTGTTAATTAATATGCTTAGAGTACAAGATAAGGCCATAAGTGCCCAATCTGTAGAAAAAGTAGCTAATGGTTCTCAATCTGATCCAGGGACTCCCCCAGGAAAAGGTTCAGGAAAGAAACTTCTCAGCCTGCCCATTACTAGACAGTCTAGCATAGTTGGTACAGAGGTTGAATCACATCATACTGATGATGTGCTCTCACATTATACTGGTAGCCAAGCTGTTAGGGTGCCCTCTGTAAGGGACAGGTCTCCTTCTGTTCATTCCCATCATACCTCTGTATCTAGAAATGTCCCTCCCACCCACCCTGATGACAGATTGTTGGAAAGGGAGCTCAATAGATTGAGAGTGGAGCAAACCAGACTGAAGCTCAAGAAGCAACAGCTGGATTTGGATAGACAGTCTTTAGAAATAGAGAGGGAAAGACAGAAAATGGGTTTAGATACCCATGGTGGCAGCAGCAGTATTCCCCATAGTCATCCTGCAAAAGAGCATGATTCCAGGAATCTGCATAAGATAGTTCCCCCTTACAAGGAGGGGGATGACATTAACAAGTGGTTTGCTGCACTTGAGAGGGCCTGTGCTGTACAGGATGTCCCTCAAAGGCAGTGGGCTGCTATCCTATGGCTATCATTTACTGGAAAAGGTAGGGATAGGCTCCTTACTGTAAAAGAAAATGATGCTAACAATTTCCAAGTTCTTAAGAATGCACTCCTGGATGGTTATGGCTTAACCACTGAACAGTACAGGATCAAGTTCAGAGATACCAAAAAGGAGTCTTCACAAGACTGGGTTGATTTCATTGACCAGGCAGTGAAGGCCTTGGAGGGGTGGTTACATGGCAGTAAAGTTACTGATTATGACAGCCTGTATAACTTAATCCTGAGAGAGCATATTCTTAATAATTGTGTGTCTGATTTGTTGCACCAGTACTTGGTGGACTCTGATCTGACCTCTCCCCAAGAATTGGGAAAGAAGGCAGACAAATGGGTCAGAACAAGAGTGAACAGAAAAGTTCATACAGGGGGTGACAAAGATGGCAACAAAAAGAAGGATGGTAAGTCTTCTGACAAAGGTGGGGACAAATCTAAAAATGAGTCTTCATCAGGCCCACAAAAACACTCTGGTGGGGGTGGTGGGCCCAAACCCTCCTCTAATCAGAACAAGGAAAAGAAACCATGGTGCTATTTATGTAAGATAAAAGGCCATTGGACAACAGATCCCAGTTGTCCAAAGAAAGGCACCACAGCTCCTACCACTACAACCCCTACTGCTACACCTAGTGTCCCTACTAATAGCAGTGGTGGTGGGAGCAAACCTACTAATAGCCAATCCAAGGGAGTAGCTGGGCTCACTTTTGGTAATTTAGTTGGGGTTGGTCTGATTAGGGAGACCACAGAGGCTACTTTAGTCTCTGAAGGGGCTATTGACTTAGCCACTTTGGTTGCTTGCCCCCATAACTTGGATAAGTACAAGCAACTAACCCTAATAAATGGTGTTGAGGTCCAGGCCTACAGGGACACAGGTGCCAGTGTCACAATGGTGATTGAGAAACTGGTGCACCCTGAACAACACATACTTGGACACCAGTACCAAGTAACCGATGCTCACAACATAACACAAAGCCACCCCATGGCTGTTGTAAATCTCAACTGGGGGGGGGTATCTGGTCCAAAGAAAGTTGTGGTAGCTTCAGATTTACCTGTAGACTGTCTATTAGGGAATGATTTGGAGACATCAGCTTGGTCAGATGTGGAGTTGGAGGCCCATGCAGCAATGCTGGGCATCCCAGGGCATATTTTTGCTTTGACAAGGGCTCAGGCCAAAAAGCAAAAAGGACAGGGAAGCTTGGATCCTGGAACAATGGACCAAGTGCTCCCTAAAGCTAGGGCTAGTAGAAGCAAACCACTTCCTACTATCCCTCCCTCTACAGTGGATTCTACTTCTGAGGAAGAAGAATTCCCTCCCTGTGCAGAACCTACACCAGAGGAGCTGGAAGCAGACACTGCTGAGCTTTTGGGTGAAGGGGGGCCTGCCAGAGAGGAGCTGAGTGTGGCACAGCAAACCTGTCCCACATTAGAGGGTCTCAGACAGCAAGCTGTCAAACAGGCTAATGGGGATGTCAGTGACTCACACAGAGTTTACTGGGAGGACAACCTCTTGTACACTGAGCAAAGGGATCCTAAACCTGGAGCAGCCAGGAGATTAGTGATTCCTCAGGAGTACAGAAAGTTCCTCCTAACACTGGCACATGACATTCCCTTAGCTGGGCACCTGGGTCAAATGAAAACTTGGGACAGATTGGTACCACTGTTTCATTGGCCTAGGATGTCTGAGGACACAAAAGATTTTTGTAAGTCCTGTGAAACCTGTCAAGCCAGTGGCAAGACAGGTGGCACTCCAAAGGCACCCCTTATCCCACTGCCTGTGGTTGGGGTTCCCTTTGAAAGGGTAGGGGTTGACATAGTTGGCCCCCTTGACCCTCCTACTGCTTCAGGCAATAGGTTTATCTTAGTGGTAGTGGACCATGCCACAAGGTATCCTGAAGCAATTCCTTTAAGGACCACTACAGCTCCTGCAGTGGCAAAGGCCCTCCTGGGAATATTTTCCAGGGTGGGCTTCCCAAAGGAAGTAGTATCAGACAGAGGAAGCAATTTCATGTCTGCATACTTAAAGGCCATGTGGAAGGAGTGTGGTGTAACTTACAAGTTCACGACACCCTATCATCCACAAACAAATGGACTGGTGGAGAGATTTAATAAAACTCTCAAAGGCATGATTATGGGACTCCCTGAAAAACTCCGCAGGAGATGGGATATCCTTCTACCATGCCTCCTTTTTGCCTACAGGGAGGTACCCCAGAAAGGAGTGGGCTTCAGCCCCTTTGAACTTCTTTTTGGACACCCTGTTAGGGGTCCACTCACACTTGTAAAGGAGGGTTGGGAACAACCTTTAAAAGCTCCTAAGCAGGATATTGTGGATTATGTACTTGGCCTCAGATCAAGGATGGCTGAGTACATGAAAAAGGCCAGTAAAAACCTTCAGGCCAGCCAAGAGCTCCAGAAGCAATGGCATGATCAGAAGGCTGTTCTGGTTCAGTACCAACCAGGGCAGAAAGTGTGGGTCTTGGAGCCTGTGGCCCCAAGAGCACTCCAAGATAAATGGAGTGGTCCACACACAATTGTTGAAAAGAAGGGTGAAGTCACCTACTTGGTGGACTTAGGCACTGCCAGGAGTCCCCTTAGGGTGCTCCATGTCAACCGCCTGAAACCCTACTATGACAGGGCTGATCTCACCCTGCTCATGGCAACAGATGAGGGACAGGAGGAAGACAGTGATCCTCTACCTGATCTCTTCTCTTCCACAGAACAAGATGCTCTTGTGGAAGGGGTAGTTTTGGCTGATTGTCTTACTGCTGAGCAGAAAGATAATTGCATAAATCTCCTAGGACAATTTTCAGAACTCTTCTCCATTGTGCCAGGCACCACTTCTTGGTGTGAGCACACTATAGATACTGGAGACAGTTTACCTGTCAAAAGTAAGATCTATAGGCAGCCTGACCATGTCAGGGACTGCATAAAGCAAGAAGTTCAGAAGATGTTGGAACTAGGAGTGGTTGAGCACTCTGACAGTCCATGGGCTTCTCCTGTGGTACTGGTACCAAAACCCAATTCTAAAGATGGAAAGAAGGAAATGAGGTTTTGTGTAGACTATAGAGGTCTCAACTTGGTAACCAAAACAGATGCTCACCCTATACCCAGGGCAGATGAGCTAATAGATACACTGGCATCTGCCAAGTATCTAAGCACTTTTGATTTGACTGCAGGGTATTGGCAGATCAAAATGTCAGAAGATGCTAAACCTAAGACTGCATTTTCTACCATTGGAGGACATTACCAGTTTACTGTAATGCCTTTTGGTTTGAAAAATGCACCTGCCACTTTTCAGAGGTTGGTGAACACAGTCCTGCAAGGGCTGGAAGCTTTCAGTGCAGCATATTTGGATGATATAGCTGTCTTTAGCTCCAGCTGGGATGATCACCTGGTCCACCTTTGGAAAGTTTTGGAGGCCCTGCAAAAGGCAGGCCTCACTATCAAGGCTTCAAAGTGCCAGATAGGGCAGGGTAAGGTGGTTTATCTGGGACACCTTGTTGGTGGGGAACAGATTGCACCACTTCAGGGGAAAATCCAAACTATTATTGATTGGATTCCCCCTACCACTCAGACTCAGGTGAGAGCCTTCCTAGGCCTCACTGGGTATTACAGGAGGTTCATTAAGAACTATGGCTCCATCGCAGCCCCTCTTAATGACCTCACATCCAAGAAAATGCCTAAAAAGGTATTATGGACAGCAAACTGTCAGAAAGCTTTTGAGGAGCTGAAGCAGGCCATGTGCTCTGCACCTGTCCTGAAAAGCCCTTGTTACTCTAAAAAATTCTATGTCCAGACTGATGCATCTGAATTAGGAGTAGGGGCAGTCCTATCACAACTTAATTCTGAGGGCCAGGATCAACCTGTTGCTTTTATTAGTAGAAGGTTGACCCCTAGAGAAAAGCGTTGGTCTGCCATTGAGAGGGAGGCCTTTGCTGTGGTCTGGGCTCTGAAGAAGTTGAGGCCATACCTGTTTGGCACTCACTTCATTGTTCAGACAGACCACAAACCTCTACTTTGGCTAAAACAAATGAAAGGTGAAAATCCTAAATTGTTGAGGTGGTCCATATCCCTACAGGGAATGGACTATACAGTGGAACATAGACCTGGGAGTAGCCACTCCAATGCAGATGGACTCTCCAGATATTTCCACTTAGACAATGAAGACTCATCAGGTAATGGCTAGTCTTATTGTCCTTCGTTTGGGGGGGGGTTGTGTAGGAAAGTACCATCTTGCCTGGCATGTTACCCCCATTTTTCACTGTATATATGTTGTTTTAGTTGTATGTGTCACTGGGACCCTGGTAACCCAGGGCCCCAGTGCTCATAAGTGTGCCTGTATGTGTTACCTGTGTAGTGACTAACTGTCTCACTGAGGCTCTGCTAATCAGAACCTCAGTGGTTATGCTCTCTCATTTCTTTCCAAATTGTCACTGACAGGCTAGTGACAATTTTTACCAATTTACATTGGCTTACTGGAACACCCTTATAATCCCCTAGTATATGGTACTGAGGTACCCAGGGTATTGGGGTTCCAGGAGATCCCTATGGGCTGCAGCATTTCTTTTGCCACCCATAGGGAGCTCTGACAATTCTTACACAGGCCTGCCACTGCAGCCTGAGTGAAATAACGTCCACGTTATTTCACAGCCATTTTACACTGCACTTAAGTAACTTATAAGTCACCTATATGTCTAACCTTTACCTGGTAAAGGTTAGGTGCAAAGTTACTTAGTGTGAGGGCACCCTGGCACTAGCCAAGGTGCCCCCACATTGTTCAGAGCCAATTCACTGAACTTTGTGAGTGCGGGGACACCATTACACGCGTGCACTACATATAGGTCACTACCTATATGTAGCTTCACCATGGTAACTCCGAATATGGCCATGTAACATGTCTATGATCATGGAATTGCCCCCTCTATGCCATCCTGGCATTGTTGGTACAATTCCATGATCCCAGTGGTCTGTAGCACAGACCCTGGTACTGCCAGACTGCCCTTCCTGGGGTTTCTCTGCAGCTGCTGCTGCTGCCAACCCCTCAGACAGGCATCTGCCCTCCTGGGGTCCAGCCAGGCCTGGCCCAGGATGGCAGAACAAAGAACTTCCTCTGAGAGAGGGTGTGACACCCTCTCCCTTTGGAAAATGGTGTGAAGGCAGGGGAGGAGTAGCCTCCCCCAGCCTCTGGAAATGCTTTGTTGGGCACAGAGGTGCCCAATTCTGCATAAGCCAGTCTACACCGGTTCAGGGACCCCTTAGCCCCTGCTCTGGCGCGAAACTGGACAAAGGAAAGGGGAGTGACCACTCCCCTGACCTGCACCTCCCCTGGGAGGTGTCCAGAGCTCCTCCAGTGTGCTCCAGACCTCTGCCATCTTGGAAACAGAGGTGCTGCTGGCACACTGGACTGCTCTGAGTGGCCAGTGCCACCAGGTGACGTCAGAGACTCCTTGTGATAGGCTCCTTCAGGTGTTAGTAGCCTTTCCTCTCTCCTAGGTAGCCAAACCCTCTTTTCTGGCTATTTAGGGTCTCTGTCTCTGGGGAAACTTTAGATAACGAATGCATGAGCTCAGCCGAGTTCCTCTGCATCTCCCTCTTCACCTTCTGATAAGGAATCGACCGCTGACCGCGCTGGAAGCCTGCAAACCTGCAACATAGTAGCAAAGACGACTACTGCAACTCTGTAACGCTGATCCTGCCGCCTTCTCGACTGTTTTCCTGCTTGTGCATGCTGTGGGGGTAGTCTGCCTCCTCTCTGCACCAGAAGCTCCGAAGAAATCTCCCGTGGGTCGACGGAATCTTCCCCCTGCAACCGCAGGCACCAAAAAGCTGCATCTCCGGTCCCTTGGGTCTCCTCTCAGCACGACGAGCGAGGTCCCTCGAATCCAGCGACACCGTCCAAGTGACCCCCACAGTCCAGTGACTCTTCAGCCCAAGTTTGGTGGAGGTAAGTCCTTGCCTCACCTCGCTGGGCTGCATTGCTGGGAACCGCGACTTTGCAAGCTTCTCCGGCCCCTGTGCACTTCCGGTGGAAATCCTTCGTGCACAGCCAAGCCTGGGTCCACGGCACTCTAACCTGCATTGCACGACTTTCTAAGTTGGTCTCCGGCGACGTGGGACTCCTTTGTGCAACTTCGGCGAGCACCGTTTCACGCATCCTCGTAGTGCCTGTTTCTGGCACTTCTCCGGGTGCTACCTGCTTCAGTGAGGGCTCTTTGTCTTGCTCGACGTCCCCTCTCTCTGCAGGTCCAATTTGCGACCTTCTGGTCCCTCCTGGGCCCCAGCAGCGTCCAAAAACGCCAAACGCACAATTTGCGTGTAGCAAGGCTTGTTGGCGTCCATCCGGCGGGAAAACACTTCTGCACGACTCTCCAAGGCGTGGGGGATCCATCCTCCAAAGGGGAAGTCTCTAGCCCTTGTCGTTCCTGCAGTATTCACAGTTCTTCAGCCTAGTAAGAGCTTCTTTGCACCAACCGCTGGCATTTCTTGGGCATCTGCCCATCTCCGAGCTGCTTGTGACTTTTGGACTTGGTCCCCTTGTTCCACAGGTACCTTCAGACAGGAATCCATCGTTGTTGCATTACTGATTTGTGTTTTCCTTGCATTCTCCCTCTAACACGACTATTTTGTCCTTAGGGGAACTTTGGTGCACTTTGCACTCACTTTTCAGGGTCTTGGGGAGGGTTATTTTTCTAACTCTCACTATTTTCCAATAGTCCCAGCGACCCTCTACAAGGTCACATAGGTTTGGGGTCCATTCGTGGTTCGCATTCCACTTCTGGAGTATATGGTTTGTGTTGCCCCTATCCCTATGTTTCCCCATTGCATCCTATTGTAACTATACATTGTTTGCACTGTTTTCTAAGACTATACTGCATATTTTTGCTATTGTGTATATATATCTTGTGTATATTTCCTATCCTCTCACTGAGGGTACACTCTAAGATACTTTGGCATATTGTCATAAAAATAAAGTACCTTTATTTTTAGTATAACTGTGTATTGTGTTTTCTTATGATATTGTGCATATGACACTAAGTGGTACTGTAGTAGCTTCACACGTCTCCTAGTTCAGCCTAAGCTGCTCTGCTAAGCTACCATTATCTATCAGCCTAAGCTGCTAGACACCCTATACACTAATAAGGGATAACTGGGCCTGGTGCAAGGTGCAAGTACCCCTTGGTACTCACTACAAGCCAGTCCAGCCTCCTACAGATAGGAAGAGTGGTCCACGTCTTGGGGGCGAGGTGGGAGAACGATCTGCCACCGGCGGTCGTTCTGTAGATGCATGGAATGGTGGCGAGGGCAAGGTCAGCGGAGCGAAGCTTGCGGGTCGGGGTGTAGAAGGAGAGCCGTCTGTTGAGGTATTCTGGTCGGGTGTTGTGCAGTGCTTTGTGAGCATGGGTAAGGAGCTTGAACATGATTCTCTTGTTCACAGGGAGCCAGTGCAGGTCTCTCAGGTGGGCTGTGATGTGGCTGTGGCGGGGGATGTCCAGGATGAGGCGTGCAGAGCCTTTCTGTATGTGTTGCAGTCTTTTCTGGAGCTAGGCTGTGGTTCCTGCGTAGAGGGCATTGCCGTAGTCCAGTCTGCTGCTTACAAAGGCTTGGGTGACCGTCCTTCTGGTTCCGGTGGGGATCCATTTGTAGATCTTCCGAAGCATGCGAAGGTGTTGAAGCAGGAGGAAGAGACAGCGTTGACTTGCTGGGTCATTGATAGCGATGAGTCCAGGATGACTACCAGATTGCGTGCATGGTCTGTGGGTATCGGTGCGGTTCCCAGTGTAGCAGGCCACTAGGAGTCCTCCCAGGTGGAGGGGGTGGAGCTGAGAATGAGAACTAGAGACTGCATAAGAATCACTGAGAAAGGGAACAAATTAGGGGAAAAATCTGAGATACTGAGGAGAAATTACAGGAGTTTAAGTAGAAGCAAAAGGAATAATTAAAGGGGAAATAAAAGCAGGAACAGAAGGAACAAACTAGGAACAATTAGAAAGGGAGCAGCTGAAGGGCTGCACCAAGTGTTGAAAAAGGCCAGACAATGGAGAAAGCAAAAGCAAGCAAGGGTGAGAAGATCTGTAGCAGGCTGCACAGGAAAAAGTCACAGGCCATAGCTGAAGCAAGGCAGGAACTGGACTGGAAAACAAGCCATCAAGAGGTCTAGTACATAGAGGAACAAACTTCAATGCACGAACAGGGAACTTCAGCAAATTGCAGCTTATAAGAAGTTTCAAGCAGCAGCAAGCCCAGGGTGGAGTCACATGGCAGGGTGGCAGAACATCGATAACAGGTGTGTGTGATTCCAGTCTCTCACAAGTCTTGAAAGAGAGATTGAAGTACTGAGGGACAGCAGGACTATTTCATAGAAAGTAATAGACAGTGGATTCCAGGTTTTATTGAATACTAGGCAGGGAATTATGGAACCTGAAGTCCATGGAAGCAAATGTAAGTTTTCAATAGCATACAGTACATCAAGATGGGAAAAAGGCAGGTGTCAGAAAATGACTTTGGATGAGTTTCAATGGTGATTCCCAGGCTGCAAATGGTCCATGTACAGCATCCTCCAGAGGCGGTTACTCTATGCCACGGCACTCTGCGCTACTGCACTCTAACCTAATTACAGCACTCTATGCAATACACTCTATACCACTTTACTTAAAGTCAATGCACTCTATGCTCATCTACTCTGCACCACTGCACTCTACACCACTATACTCTACTCTGCAAAACTCTATCACACTCTACCATACACCATTTTACTCTCTGCCATTGTCCTCTAGGCCACTCTATTATACTCTGCACCACTCTACTTTATGCAATTACTCTCTACGCACTCTACTATGTACCATTCTATGCCATTGCACTCTATGCCAATGCACTCTATGCCACTCTACTGACCTCAGCAGTCTACTTTGCAAAACTCTACTCTCTGCCACTGAACTCTAGGCCGCTCTACTGTATGCCACTGCACTCTATGCCACAGCAGGCTATTCCACTGCACTCTACTCTACACCACTCTACTGCACTCTATGCCATTTCACTCTGCTTTGCAACACTGCTCTCTCTGCCACTGAACTCTACTCTGCACCACTGCACTCTACTCGGCACCACCCCACTCAACACCATTGCACTGTATGCCACTGCACTATACACCACTCTACTCTGCACCAGTACACTCTATGTCACTACACCCCACCCTGCACCACTCCACTCTACACTGCACCACTCCACTCTATGCCACTTCACTCTACTCTGAAACACTCCACTCTGCGTCACTCCACTCTGCACCACTGTACATTACTCTGTGCCACTCCACTCAACACCATTGCACTGTATGTCATTGCACTCTACACTACTCTACTCTGCAACAGTACACTCGATGTCACTACACTCCACCCTGCGCCACTCCACTCTACACTGCACCACTCCACTCTATGCCACTTCACTCTACTCTGAAATAATCTACTCTGCACCACTCTAC
Source organism: Pleurodeles waltl (assembly GCF_031143425.1). NCBI lineage: Eukaryota > Metazoa > Chordata > Amphibia > Caudata > Salamandridae > Pleurodeles > Pleurodeles waltl. Next base: position 38,997,550 of record NC_090438.1, on the reverse strand, counting down.
TCTGCATCACTCAACTTTATTCCATGCCTCTGCACTCTGCACTACTGCACTCTGCTCTAATCACTGCACTCTATGCAATGCACTGTATACCATTTTACTCAAAGTCAATGCACTCTATGCTAATCTACTCTGTACCATTGCACTCTACACCACTATACTCTGCAAAATTCTATCCCACTCTACCATACATCATTTTACTCTCTGCCATTGCACTCTAGGCGAATGCACTCTAGGCCACTCTATTATAACCTGCACCACTCTGCTTTACGCAACTACTCTCTACGCACTCTGCTATGCACCATTCTATGCCATTGCACTCAATGCCACTCTACTGACCTCAGCAGTCTACTTTGCAAAACTCCACTCTCTGCCACTGAACTCTAGGCCACTCTATTGTATGGCACTGCACTCTATGCCACATCAGGCTATGCCACCGCTCTACTGCACTCTATGCCATTCCACTCTGCTTCACTCTGCTCTGCAACACTGCTCTCTCTGCACTGAACTCTACTCTGCACCACTGCACTCTACTCTGCACCACTCCACTCAACACCATTGCACTGTATGCCACTGCACTATACACCACTCTACTCTGCACCAGTACACTCTATGTCACTCTACTCCACTCTGCACCACTCCACTCTACACTGCACCACTCCACTCTATGCCACTTCACTCTACACTGAAACACTCTACTCTGCACCACTCCACTCTGCACCACTGCACTCTACTCTGCACCACTCCACTCCACACTGCACCACTCCATTCTATGCCACTTCACTCTACTCTGAAACAATCTACTCTGCGCCACTCCACTCTGCACCACTCTACTTTATTCTATGCCACTGCAATCTGCCCTACTGCACTCTGCTCTAATCACTGCACTCTATGCAATGCACTGTATACCATTTTACTCAAAGTCAATGCACTCTATGCTAATCTACTCTGTACCACTGCACTCTACACCACTATACTCTGCAAAATTCTATCCCACTCTACCATACATCATTTTACTCTATGCCATTGCACTCTAGCCACTCTATTATACTCTGCGCCACTCTGCTCTGCACTACTCTACTTTACTCTATGCCACTGCACTCTGTGCTACGACACTCTATCTAATCACTGCACTCTATGCAATGCACTCTATACCACTTTACTCAAAGTCAATGCACTCTATGCTAATCTACTCTGTACCACTGCACTCTACACCACTATACTCTACTCTGCAAAATTCTATCCCACTCTACCATACACCATTTTACTCTATGCCATTGCACTCTAGGCCAATGCACTCTAGACCACTCTATTATAACCTGCACCACTCTACTTTACGCAACTACTCTCTACGCACTCTGCTATGCACCATTCTATGCCATTGCACTTTGTGCCACTCTACTGACCTCAGCAGTCTACTTTGCAAAACTCCACTCTCTGCCACTGAAGTCTAGGCTACTCTATTGTATGGCACTGCACTCTATGCCACATCAGGCTATGCCACCGCTCTACTGCACTCTATGCCATTCCACTCTGTTCCACTCTGCTCTGCAACACTGCTCTCTCTGCACTGAACTCTACTCTGCACCACTGCACTCTACTCTGCACCACTCCACTCAACATCATTGCACTGTATGCCACTGCACTCTACACTACTCTGCTTTGCACCAGGACACTCTATGCCACTCCACTCCACCCTGCGCCACTCCACTCTACACTGCACCACTCCACTCTATGCCACTTCACTCTACTCTGAAGCAATGTACTCTGCGCTACTCCACTCTGCACCACTCTACACTATGCCTCTGCACGCTATGCCAATTTACTCTATGCCAGTCTACTGCACTCAGCAGTCTACTTTGCAAAACTGCACCCTCTGCCACTGAACTCTAGGCCACTCTATTGTATGCCACTGCACTTTATGCTACAGCAGGCTATGCCACCACTCTACTGCACTCTATGCCATTCCTCTCTGCTCTGCAACACTGCTCTCTCTGCCACTGAACTCTACGCCACTCTACTCTGCACCACTGCACTCTACTCTGCACCACTCCACTCTACTCTGCACCACTCCACTCTACACTGCACCACTCCACTCTATGCCACTTCACTCTACTCTGAAACAATCTACTCTGCGACACTCTACTCTGCACCACTCCACTTTACTCTATGCCACTGCACTCTGCACTATTGCACTCTGCTCTAATCACTGCACTCTACGCATTGCACTGTGCACCATTTTACTCAAAATCAATGCACTCTATGGTAATCTACTCTGCACCACTGCACTTACAGCACTATACTCTACTCTGCAAAGCTCTATCCCACTCTACCATACACCATTTTACTTTCTGCCATTTCACTCTAGGCCACTCTATTATACTCTGCATCACTCTACTTTATGCAACTACCCTCTACGCCACTCTACTATGCACCATTCTATGCCATTGCACTCTGTGCCAATGCACTCTATGCCACTCTACTGACCTCAGCAGTCTATTTTGCAAAACTCCACTCTCTGCCACTGAACTCTATACCGCTCTACTGTATGCCACTGCACTCTATGCCACAGCAGGCTATGCCACTGCACTCTACTTTGAGCCACTCTACTGCACTCTATGCCATTCCACTCTGCTCTGCATCACTCCACTCTCCACTTCACTCTACTCTGCGCCACTCCGCTCTGCACCACTGTACATTACTCTATGCCACTGCACTCTGCGCTACTGCACTTTAATCACTGCACTCTATGCTATGCACTCTATACCATTTTACTCAGTCAATGCACTCTATGTAAATCTACTCTGCACCATTGCACTCTATACCACTATACTCTACTCTGTAAAACTCGATCCCACTCTACCATACACCATTTTACTCTATGCCATTGCACTCTAGGCCACTCTATTATACTCTGCATCACTGCACTTTACACCACTATACTCTACTCTGCAAAACTCGATTCCACTCTACCATACACCATTTTACTCTATGCCATTGCACTCTAGGCCACTCTATTATACTATGCGCCACTCTACTCTGCACCACTCTACTTTACTCTATGCCACTGCACTCTGCGCTACTACACTCTATCTAATCACTGCACTCCATGCAATGCACTCCATACCATTTTACTCAAAGTCAATGCACTCCATGATAATCTACTCTGCACTACTGCACTCTACACCACTATACTCTACTCTGAAAAACTCTATCCCACTCTATCATACACCATTTTACTCTATGCCATTGCACTCCAGGCCACTCTATTATACTCTGCACCACTCTACTTTATGCAACTACCCTCTACGCCACTCTACTATGCACCATTCTATACCATTGCACTCTATGCCAGTTTACTCTAAGCCACTCGACTGACCTCAGCAGTCTACTATGAAAAACTGCACCCTCTGCCACTGAACTCTAGGCCACTCTACTGTATGCCACTGCACTCTATGTTACAGCAGGCTATGCCACTGCACTCTACTCTACTGCACTCTATGCCATTCCACTCCACTCTGCAACACTGCTCTCTCCACCACTGAACTTTATGCCACTCTACTCAGCACCACTCCACTCTACATCATTGCAGTGTATGCCACTGCGCTCTACACCACTCTACTCTGCTTTGCTCCGCTTTATGCCAATCTACTCTGAGCCACTCTAATCTACTCTGCACCAAGATGCTGCACTCTATACCACTCTACTCTAAGCCACTGCACTGTATGCCATTTCGCTCTACTCAGTAACAATCTGCTCTAAGCCACTGCACATTACACCATTCTATTCCACTCTGCGCTATTCCACTCAATGCCACTTCACTCTACACCACTGCAATCTACCCTGTGCCACTCCCCTCCACTCTACTCTGTGCTACTCTATTCTATGCCTCTGCACTCAATGCCACTGCACTCTACTCTAAAACAATCTACACAATGCCACTGCACTACATGCCATTTTGCTCTACTCTGTAACAATCTTCTCTAAGCCACTGCACTTTACACCACTCTATTCCACTCTGCGCCATTCCACTCAATGCCACTTCACTCTACACCACTGCAATCGCCCGTGCCACTACCCTCCGCTCTACTCTGTACTACTCTAGTCTATGTCCCTGCACTCAATCTACACAATGCCACTGCACTATTCTCAACTCTGCCCCACTCTGCACCATGCCACTGTATGCCACCCCACTCTATGCCACTGCAATTCACCTTGCACCATTCAACTCCACACTGCACCACTCCACACCACTCTATTGTATGCCGCTGCACACTATGCCACTGCACTCTACGCCAATGCATTTTACACTATCTTACCCATAACCAATACACTCTATGTCACTGCACTCTACACCAAGCTACTCTGCACCACTGCACTTTACACCACTGTACTCTTCTTTGCAACACAATACTCTATGCCACTGCACTCTATGCATGTCTACTTTACACCATTGCACTTTATGTCACTGAACTTTACGCCACTGTATTCTACTCTGCACCACTGTATTCTACAGCACTACTCCTTATGCCATTCTTCTCTGCACCACTCTACTCTACACCATTGCACTCTGTGTCACTCTACTCTACACCACTGTACTATACTCTTAACCACTCAACTCTACACCACTCTACTGCCAATGCAGTCTATGCCACTACACTCTATGCCATCCTATTCTGCATTACTTCACTCTATGCCACTACACTCTATGCCAGTGCACTCTATGCCACTGCGCTCTATGCCACTACACTCTATCCTGCTCCACTCCAGTCTACCCTGCATCACTCCACCCTACTATGAAACAATCTACTCTATGCCACTGTACTCTAAGCCACTGCACTCTATTGCACTCTTCTACGTCGCTGCATTCTATGCCAATGCACTCTACAGCACTATACTATTAACTCAAATCCAATGCATTCTGTGCCACTGCACTGTATGTCAATTGACTCTGTACCACTGTACTTTATGCCACTTCACTCTAAGCCACTCCACTCCACTCTACGACACTAAACTCCATGATACTCCACTCTATCACGCTCTACTCCATTAAACTCTACTTCACTCTATGACACTCTACACCACCCTATGTAACTCTACGACACTACTCCTCTCTACGATGCTCTATTGCTCTATGCAACTTCCTACACACCACTCCATACCACTTTATTCCACTCTATTGTATGACATATTACTCCACTCCACTTCAACACATGCCAGAGTCAGCTTGTTTTCTCACGGAGGCCAGGCACGGCCCAGAGATGTAAGGCACAAGATTGTGAACCATCTGAGGCCTGCCACATCTCTGATGCACAGCCCTCAGCAGCGACGCCCGGCTTGTGTTCAACTGAAACAAGCCCTAGAAGACATGGATATTGTCCTTTTTCAAGGTTTACCACTATATAACTAAGCATGACTGTCTGATTAGAGCAGTGCTTAATTTGTGCTTGTTGTTTCCGGTGCTGAGCACCGCAACTTATTTTTGAGGGCCAGCACTTATTCTTCTGCCTCAAGCATTTGCTGTGAGTAAAAGGCATATATGGGTAAAACGGAGGAAGGAAAAAACAAAAAAGCGTTACCAAGGGAGAAAGTAGAAAGCTGCTAGAGTGACCTGAAGGGGCAGGGAGGGGCTTTAAATGGATTGACGAGGCCCAAGATGGCTTCAGGATTACGCCGCCTCAGTATTCCCTGTTCCCACATTTAATTGCAGCAGCCGCATGTTTAGGAGGAGGGCTTTGGGCACCGGCACGTTTTTATTTAGAAATTAAGCACTGGATTAGAGGGCTTTCAAATCTAAAGTGAAGGACAGTGATATTTAACGTGCTGGGCAGTAAGGCTTACATTATAAAAATAATGTAACATTCATGGGGATTTTGCGCTGGGTTAGCGTCACAAAAGTGATACTAACCAGCACAGAATGTTTTTTTCCTTATTCGTTTTTCAGTGCAAAACTTGCTTTGTGCTGGAAAGTACAAAAGTAACACAAAGCAGTGCGAGACGCTGCTTTGCAATAATTTGTGTCAAGGGTGCACTACATGGGTCATACATGGGCGCTCCCCTGCTTCCACTCATGCTTTTTGATGCTAAATCCAATTCACTAACATCAGTAGGCAAGGTTTAGCACCAAAAATTAACGCCGCTGAATAGCAGGAGTTAAGTGGAGAAATGTTTTCATTTCTCCGTGCTTTTCTGACGTTGCATGTGTGCGGCACTGTACAGCACACATACACAGTAGGACACACTTTTTCACTTGTTTAGGTATAGTATTTGTACAGGAAGGTTACCCTTCCTGTACAAAACCTATGCAAGACTCAGACACTATAACGCTAAGGTGTGAGCGTGGTGCTTGCAGCACGAATCTGCGCCGGCACTCGAGAGAGGGGAGGTGAGGGCCTTATCTCTGTGAATATGGCGCTCTCCTGCTCGCAGCGCACCATCTTTGGCTGAGCGCTGCGTTCCGTGACACCTTTCAGAATCTGGGCCCCAGTTTATAAAAATGCTTCACAAGTTCTGAGATGTAATTATGTGGTACAACACTGTGGAGTGAGGACAGCGGCTGTGGCAAGACAAGGCCCCATATTTGTAAGATGCAGCTGCTGCTGGCGGGGAGCCAGGGCTGGGGTTAAACTAACCCTGTTATCTTCCTGCCTCAGTCAAAGCCAACAAAGTGGATGTTCAGCCTCAAAGTAATTAAAAACGATTTTAAAATAATTTTGGAACAAAGGCACTTTAGTTGATGAAGGTTCCAGCTCTGCACATGTTCTTTGTTCATGGTCACTAAGAGAGAACAACAAGAAAAACAAGCTTTGACAAGCCCAGCGCAGGCTGCCTCCCTCTTGGCTTAGACATTTTTAAATGCTTTTGTAAAGTTTTATGTTTTTGTGAAGCTGTATTACAAAAATTGTCTAAAAGCTGGTCATAGGAGGACACAGAGGTGACATTTTTGGAATCAAGTTTTACAAAAACTTTCAAAGATTGTACATGCAAACAAACGCACACATTGCCATTTTAGCACTGATGAAAAGTCCACTCAAAGATGGCCACCTATGCTTCAGCATACCTGCACACACAATGGTGGTAGGTTGACCAGATTTTGAGGAGCAGAAACCGGGACAGGTCAGACATAAAAGAAGGACTAAAGACTTTACTCTCATTTTTATATCTGGCCTGTCCCATTTTTTTGCGTAGCTTTGTGAATGTGTGCCTATACATGTGTGTTTATATATATATATATATATCAAGTAATTTAAAGTTCCCGGGAGTGCAGCGTCTACTTTTTGGATGAAAATATATATATATATGTATATATATATATATAAATAAATAACCAACTTGTGGAGTGCGGTGAATACTTTTGGTTATTTGTATTCTTTGAGACTGGTCCTCTCCGTCACTGGGCACCGGCAGTGGAGTGCGCCGCCCAGCAACTTTAAGACCACATTTGTTTGAGAATATATATATATATATATATATATATATATATATATATATATATATATATACACACACACATGTTTACAAGACTACATATATAAAATTAGCTATGGCTTGACCTCCCACCCTGCACCCCCAACCCATCCCCACCCACCTCTCTCTGCTCCCCACTCAATATCTCTGCTGGGAGCAGACAGGTGACTGTGTTGCCTGACAGTAACAGATAAAGGTGGTCAGTCCAACCTTGGCGGTAAAAGCCGCTTACCGCTGTCAGAAGACCGCCAACATACCGCCGCGGCCGCAGTAAACCGCCACGGTCATTCTGACCCACAACAGGCAAACCGCCAAAATACAGACATCCACAAAAGTCCGCCACACCAAAGGACAGCGCGAAACTGGCGATGACCAAACCTCCACCGTCACGCCAACAGAAATACGCCCACACTATCACGACACACGAATCCACGCGGCGCTCTTTCAACCGTGGTATTCCATTGGCGGTACACACCGCTGCGCTCAAAATACACACACACTTACAAAACACAGCCACATTGGACAATTACAAATACACACACCTGATACACATACACACACCACTCCCACACACCCAACACAATATAAAACACACACCCACATCACCCACAAATCCCCACTGCTACAAAATCGGGACCACGCACTGAGAAAAAGAGAACTGAGCACCCAGACGCGCATTTTACTTTCACCCGGCAATATTTCCACGCACTTCACACAACACACCAATACACATCACCACACAATCCACCCCACACATCATCCACACCACCCCATGGCACCGCAAAGACACCCCAGGTTCTCCGAGGATTAACTCAGGGTCGTGGTGGAGGAAATTGTATGGGTAGAGCCACAGCTCTTCGGGACACAGGTGCAGCACACCACCATTGCCAGGAAGATGGAGCTATGGAGCAGAATAGTCGATAGGGTCAACGCTGTGGGACAGCACCCAAGAAATAGGGACGACATCAGGAAGCGGTGGAACGACCTACGGGGGAAGGTGCGTTCAATGGTATCCAGGCACAACATCGCGGTGCAGCGGACTGGCGGCGGACCCCCACCTCCTCCCCCAGAATTTACAACATGGGAGGAGCAAGTCTTGGCGATCCTGCGTCCTGAGGGCCTCGCAGGAGTATCTGGAGGAATGGACTCTGGTAAGTCAAATCATCACAACTTCATCCCCCCCACCCCACCAGCATGCCAACTCATACCCCCACCCTCACCCTCACCCCCATCACATCCTGCTCCTTGCAAATGTCTCACCATCACAGCCCACCATCCCAACACCAATCCCTGCATGCGACCACAAAGCATGGACACCCATCACCAAAGCATGCCCACTGCACATACCCATCCCCCACCACATCACCGTCACAAAAGCCCCCACACGGGAATGCCAGCACTGGGGTACAAGGGCACCCACCCATTACACGCTATGGCACACACAAATGCAATAACCATACTTTTATACCCCTGCAGGACCCGAACGCCACGTCACCGCACAGGAGGGTCCACAAATGTCCACTCCACCCCCAGAAGAGGCCCACAGTGAGGACAGCACCTCTGTCGACCTGGATCTAGATGACCAGCCCGGCCCATCGGGGACCTCAGGACAGTCGGTTCCCCTCACACAGCCACAGCCCATAGCAGACCTTCCCCCCTCTGGGAACACCAGCACAGCACCCACCCAGCGGGCCCATACCTCTGTCCCCAGGACACGTCACTCAGCGGTGTGTCCACCACTACAGGGCACCCAGGTTAACCCACCACCCCAACAACAACAGGGACCTGGGGGCAGTGGTAGTGGGCACACGGTCCAGGGGACAGAGGCACAGGGAAACAGGGGAACTGGGAGGGCTGCTGTGCGACAGGGGGGGGACAGGCCCAGGGAACCCACTCTCAACGAGGCCCTCTCCTCCATCATGGGAGCCTACCACCACTCCCAGGAGACGATGGCGACGGTCCTGGCCAGGTTTCAGGAGATCCAGCTTCTGCAGGAGGAACAGTATTTGGGGTTCAGGGAGGAACTACGAAACATCAGTTCTGCCCTGGCCACCATTGTAGGGGCTCTGAATCAGGTAGTCACCACATTGCGGGACACTGTGGCAGGATAAAAGGGCCCCTGACACTAGCATGGACCAAGATTTGCCTACCACCTCTGCCGGTGCTAGTGGACAGGAGGCCCCGCCACAGGACCAACAGGCCACCAGCACCCCACCCCCTGCAGAAGGAGAACCACCCTGCAAGCGGGCCCTGAGATCCAGGAAGAAGACAGAGTAAGATGCCAAGACCCCCGCCAGGAAAGGATACCTCCCTGATTGTCATCCCACTGTCCCACATTGACACCCTGTCCATTCTTACACTGCCCATGCTCCACTTTCCACAGGCATTTGGACAATGCACCTGTGATACTAATAGTCTGGACTCTGCCATGGACA
>NC_090438.1:37465151-37482651 GCF_031143425.1 Pleurodeles waltl | reverse complement strand
ATACCTCTCATGCACACCTCCTCACACACACCTGCCCACACACATCTGCCCCTATAAACACACACCTGTCCACACACATACACGCACACCTGCCCATACACACACGTACCTGCCTACACAAATGGACACCTGTACACATATGCACCCAGACACACATACACACACACCTATGCACACATACGCACACACCACTCTTGCACACCTCCCACACACATATCTGCCTGCCCACACCTGTCTCCCACACACCTGTCCTCACACACACACACCTGCCCCCCACACACACACACCTGCCCCCACACACACAACTCATGCACGCCTCCCCACACACACCTGCCCCCATAAACACAAATCTGTCTGCACACATACACACACTTGTCCACACACACATGTACCTGCATACACACAGGCAGGTGCCCACACATTCATACACACACCATCCCCACCCTCACACACACCTGCCTGCCACAAATACATAGGCATGAATCCACCTGCCCACACACAGGATTGCACCCACACTTGCATACACACTAACATACACTCACACTTGCCCACACACACTCCTACCCCCACAAACTTCCCCCAACCCTGCATACTCACACCTGCCCACACACATGCTTGCACGCACACACACAACACACCTCTCATACAGACCTCCTCACACACACCTGCCCACACACACATCTGCCCCCATAAACACACACCTGTTCGCACACATACACACACACTTGTCCACTCACATGCATACCTGCCTACACACACGGACACCTGCACAAACATGCACACACACCTGCCCACACATTCACACACACACCTGCTCACACAAATACTTGCACAGACACACGCACACACTTGTATACACACTAGCACACTCACACTTGCCCACACACACTCCTGCCCACACACACAACTTCACCCACACATACATGCCCACACCTGCCCACACATATGCTTGTACACACACACCACTCACACACACACACTACTCATGCACACTCCGCACATACGCCACACACATTTGCCCCATAAACATACACCTATCTGCACACATATACACACTCACCTGCCCACATACTCATGCACCTGCCCACAGACACCTACACACACATGCACACACACACACCTGTCCACACTCACATACATCTGCCCGCACGTATACATACCCACACACCCACCTGTCCACACACGTGCTTGCACAGACACACAATTACACACACACACTTGCACCTGTCCAAATGCAATCCTGCCCACACACACAACTTCCTCCACACATATATACTCACACCTGCCACACACACACACACACACCTGCCCACCCACACAAACACACACACCTGTCCATATACACTTATACACATCTTCCCACACACACATATGAGCTACACCAGCTTCCTGACACACACATACACACGCCTTCCCCCACACACACACCTGCCCACACATGTACACACACACACACACCTACTTCCACACACATACACACACCTGCCCACAAATACTCACACCTGCCCACACAAACCTAATCAAACACACACACCTGCCCACTGATACAACCTCGTCCCCCACATACTCACACCTACCCACACATGCACTTGTCCCACACACAGACACACTCTTGCCCCCACACACACTTGTCACCCACACACACAGATTTGTCCCCACAAACGTGTCCACACACACACACCTGCCACCCACATACTCTGAGACACATGAACACAAAAACAATCACCTGCCAACAAGCACACACCTGTCCCAACACACACTCACACACATCTAGACACGCAAACACACAATACAAACATAGAAAGTAGACGAATATTATATAGAAGTGGGAAAAGATCCATTAAGAAAGGGACTGGTGAGCGAGGCCCATGTCCTCTCGTATCTCCCAGTCTTGCGGTGTGCACTCGGGGCCCGCATCCCTCGGGGCCCGCATCCCTCGGGGCCACGCGCGGTGTCCCCTCCGGCCTCACAGGCAGATCAGTCACATAAACCAAGGAGTACTTACCTGTAAGGTGTGCTTTCTCCACAGGTCAACTCGGAGCAAGGACTTCGAAAATGAAGGCGGGGGGCAGGATGTGATGGGGGCCGTGTGCTCATGCCCCCGCAGACACCCAAGGCCAGCAGCTAACCCCCTTCACTGACCACATGCATTGGGTCGGGGGGCATCCTGCTGGTGTATGGAGTGAACACATTTGTAAAGTGAACTCTCTAACTGCTTGCTCCCAGTAGCACTGGCGTAAAACGTCTCCATGGTTAAACTGCTGAATTTACTGCCACACCGAGGGGTTAACAAGTGCGGGTGATTTTGTCTTTGTGTAAAATGCTTGCTTTCTGCTTAAGAGTTAACGCCCCCTGTCAAGGGCACTAATCGTTATAACTCTGCCATAGTCTGTAACTGAGCCCAGAATTCAGAGGTCACTAGCAGAGCACTGGCTAGCCACGGCCGCCGTGGCCACACGTGGCGCGTGGAAAGGAGGGGGCGGTGCCCTGCCGTGGCACCCCTCCAGATCGTGTAGCAACACTGAGGTCTGGGAAGGTCATCCTCCCGCGCGTCAAATATGTATCGCTGCCTCCGAAAGGCAGGATGGGTTTTTAGTGGCGGCTTCTTGGTTCTATCACAGTGCATTGTTTATCGCAGATTATATATGTCAATTATACATTTTAAAATAGTGCAGAGAATTATAAAAGGTTATGTTCCTATAATGTGGCCAAATGATAACTATTTATCAGCAGTTTGCCTAAAAGTGGCGTCTTTCCATCAAAAGCTATTTGCAATCCTCACTCTGTTATTTGCAGAACAAATGAACGTTTCTGCAGTTGTTCATGGTCACTATGGCGTCTCGTTCCGCATTTTAACAAGAAACAGTCGCAGGCAACAACCCGTTACCTTTTATTGCTTCCTGCGGTTGTTTACGGATTTGGCAGCCACCGCTGCGCCCACAAGGCCAATTTATAATCAGGTTTCATTTATTCTTCCGGTTCGGCCGTTCTCTTCATCTGGTTCCTAATTTACAAGCTCTGCTTGTTACTCGTGTACATCAGTTCGGAAATCTGGGCAGTCCTCTGAGCCCCCGCCTTCACGTTGGCACCTGCCCGGCTGCTGCCTTTAGTAAGCATCCGCACGGGTCATAGTTTGTGTTAATTGTGCCATGGATTGTTCCAACCAGTAAACGGGGTGTCTGACAACACAACAAAACTACACAAAGCGCTGGTGTGACAGACGGGTGGCGCTGGGTGGCACTACGGACAAGGAAAGGCTTCCAGGTGAGAAGCTGACATTTTCTGGGTTCAAGAAGAGGGTGCACTTTGCGGACTCCATCCATGACCTGCGTCAGGAACAGGCCTTCTGGGGGGACCACTGGCTGGTCTGCAGCCGGGCAGGGCTCATGTTTCACAAAGCGCTGCGTGCAGCAAGGTAACCCTCTAAGCGCACGTGCGCATGGCGGGTGTGTCACCATTTACACAGCAGGGCAGGCAAAAGAAATACGTTGATGGAGCCCGTCACGTTTATATGAGAAGGACAACCAATCAGCGAGAGTTATTAATCACCCAAAGCTGCCCTGGGGCTGATACAGGGCTCTGACGGTGAAATGTTCAAACTAGGGAGAGGGGACCCCCCCCCCCCCCCCCCCCCCCCCGGATCACTGTCGAACGATGCTCAGACTGGCATCTGCACCCGGAGGGCAGAGGAGGGCGAGGGCACAGGAGGATGGCGCAGGAGGAGGGCGCAAGAATAGGAGGGCGCAGAAGCAAGAGGGCACAGGAGCAGGAGGGCACAAGAAGAGGGCGCAGGAGCAAGAGGGCACAGGAACAGGAGGGCACAAGAGGAGGGCGCAGGCGCAAGAGGGCACAGGAACAGGAGGGCACAAGTGGAGGGCGCAGGAGGAGGGCGAAGGAGCAGGACACAGGCCAAGGGCGCATGAGTGGGAGGGCATAGGAGCAAGAGGGCGCAGGAGGGACAAGGAGCAGGAAAGCATAGGAGGAGGGCACAGGAGCGGAAGGGGGCAGGAGGGCACAGCAGCAGGGGGACACAGGAGGACACAGGAGCAGGAGGACGCAGGAGGGCACATCAGCAGTGGGGACACAGGAGGAGGACACAGGAGCAGGAGGACAAAGGAGGAGGACGCAGGAGGGCACAGGAGGAGGGCACAGCAGCAGGGGGGACACAGGAGGAGGGCTCAGGAGCAGGAGGACACAGGAGGAGGACGCAGGAGGGCACAGCAGCAGGGGGACACAGGAGGAGGACACAGGAGCAGGAGGACACAGGAGGAGGACGCAGGAGGGCACAGGAGGAGGGTGCAGGCACAGGAAATGGGCGCAGGAGGTACAAGGAGCAGGAGAGCATAGGAGGAGGGCACAGGGGCGGGGGCATAGGAGGAGGGCACAAGACCAGACGGGTGCAGGTGGGACCTGTTACCCCCAGGGCCCTCTGACATCTGGGTAGACTCACATGATTGAGGGGCATCTGACACTTGGGCAGACTCATATGAGTGAGGGTCCTGTGACCCCAGGGCCCTCTGACATATGAGTAAGGGACCTCTGACCCCCAGAGCCCTCTGACATCTGGGTGGACTCACATGAGTGAGGGACCTGTAACCCGCTGGGCCCTCTGTCATATGGGTAGACTCATGTGAGTGAGCTATGACCCACATGGCCCTCTGACATCTGGCTGGACTCACATGAGTGAGGGACCTGTGACCCCCAGGGCCCCCTGACATCATGGTAGACTTGCATGAGTGAGGGCCCTGTGACCACCAGGGCCCTCTGACATCTGGGTAGACTCACATGAGTGAGGGACATCTGACCCCTTGGGCCCTCTGACATCTTGGCAGATTCACATGAGTGAGGGATCTGTGACCCCAGGGACCTCTGACCTTTGGGGAAGAGGGCCCTGTAACCCCAGGACCCTCTGATCTTGGGAGAAGCTCACACGAGTGACGGACCTGTAACTCCCAGGGTCCTCTGATACCTGGGCAGACTCACGAGTGAGGGACCTGTGGCCCCCAGGGTCCCCGGACATCATGGTGGATTCACATGAGTGAGGGACCCGTGACCCCCAGAGCCCTCTGACATCTGGTTAGACTCACATGAGTGAGGGGCGTGTGACCCTCAGGGCCCTCTGACATCGGGGTAGACTCAAATGAGTGAGGACCTGTGAACTCAGGAGCCTCTGTTATCTGTGCCTGTGACCCACAGGGCCATCTGACCTCTGGGTAGGCTCGTATTAATGAGGGACGTATGGCCCTAGGGCCCTCCGATATCTAGGTAAACTCACATGAGTGAGGGACCTTTGACCTCCAGGATCCTCTGACATCCGGCTAGACTCACATGAGTGAGGGAGCTGTGACCCACATGGTCCTCTGACATCCGGTTAAACTCACATGAATGAGGGACCTGTAAGCCCAGGGCCCTCTGACATCTGGGCCTATGACCCCCCAGGGCCCTCTGACCTCTGGGTAGACTCACAGAAGCCCTAGGGGTGCTGCAGCACAGCTCTCCATTCTTCGCAGGGCACCACATCTCCTAAACTATGTTAGGACAACACTAGGTGTCCCCCCTGCAGACCACCTCAGTGTCCTCAGTCCCTTCAAATGTCAGTAGAGTGCATCAGCCTACGCCCAAACTGCACTAGGGGTGTCCAGGAGGTGTGTTCCGCCAAAGTCTGGCAGTGACGCACCCAGGAGACAGTCAAACAGGTGATATGTATTTCATAATTTGACTTGAGAGCCCCCCTCAGGGACCCCGTCCGTCCACTGGGCGTGTTCCACAAGAAGAACCAGGGGGTGAATTAAAGGCAGCACCAGCTCCTGAAGATAAAACAGCCCATGTCTCAGAGCAGGAGGTGGCTGAGAGGTACAGTTGCCTCTCGTGCAATGTTCCAGCCAAGAAGCATCTCAAGTGATCTCTGCCAGAGGAACGGCAAGGGAGGCTGTGCGCTTCAGCACTGGAAGTACAGCGCGCTGTAGGCTACAATCAGGGGTCGAAGTGAGGTAAAAACAAGCATTTGCAATGCAGTGGGTCTCGCGTTTGCGCGAGTTAGAGCTGTTAACGTTGTAAATTCCTAACTGGACTTTTCTTGCCACATAAATTGAAAATGAAAAGTAAAACAGTTGACTTAAGCAGCCGATTCAAAGCTCCACGGTCGCCACGAGCATGAGCACGAAGGAGAGACACAAAAGGAAAAAGAAGTTCACTCGAAGTCAAACGTATCGGCAAACGTGCAATTATCCATGTAGTTGATGGACAAGGTGGTAACAAAACAGCACCAAGAAGGGAAAAACATAAAGCATTTACCAATGATAACAAAGGATTTCGGAAAGGCAAGCCTGTGAACGAGTGATAGTGATGGGCATGCGGTGGGCGTGGTTAAGCCCACATTGATACCAACACGTTGGAAAAGCAGCGCTTGCACGCAGCTATGCTCCACCTAAAAAGTATGGTAATTGTGATGCTGAATGCTGAGAGGCGTGTCCGGTGAGAGTGGGTGCGGGGTCAAAGGTGTGGCTAAAAAAAGAAAATATTCTGTAAGTTTCTTTGGCCTTTGGCTGCCCAGTAACTACATATAAAATGAAAAGCAAATTAAAAAATACATTACTAAGTAGGAATTACACTGTTCTACATCATGAAACCCCGATTAGTTAATGCACTGCACATGTCTGTGTGTAACCAGAGAGCCACAGAATTAAACCTTGGTTGGTGCAGTAGGGAATAGTGGCTTGTGTATGCTTAGTGCTATGAGGCCCTTGTGTATGATAGAAAGCACTGTGAATATGTAAGTCATTATTTTAAACTTGCATTACACAGGATATAAGTTAGGCTGCTGCAAAATGCGCAAAAAACCTTTAAGGTAAAATGGTGCTTCCCAAATATAAATTTTAGTAAAACCCTGTCTGTACATAATGCATTCTTTTACATTACTGCCCCTTCAGCACCTTGTGAGGAGTGGTAAACACTATATAAATACAATTACAATTAAAAGCAGGCACTTCACAGCCCAGTTGTTAACTCTTTGCACTACCGCGCAAAAATAATAAATCTTCCTCATCCCAAACTTTCAAGTGATTTGATCAATTAAAGCCAGTAAGGGCTCCCAAGCATCCTTTACATTTGCAGATTAACTCGTTGCACACATTTGCATTTCTTTCAGGCAGCAGCACCCTGGCAGGAAGGCTTGTTTACCTGTCTGCCTGGCTTTGGTTTCACAGCACTGGAGACTCACGGAATGAGGCATTTAAAGTGCTGGAGTTAACCAAACCGGGAGGGTTGTCTTTGAACAAAAAGTAGGGGAACAGTTTTTCATAAGTCAAAAAAGTATGGGCACGTCGTGGCCCTCCTCTCCCGCCCACTTTGACCTCTGCATACACTCACGATGCTTCTGTCTTGGTCACGGTCTTTGACTTGAGATGAAGGCCTCCCCTCCCCCTTTGGAGAGTGGACGGAGGGAAATGATTTGCTTCCATGAGATTCTGATTTGCTTTATCAAGAATGAAGTCCAAAGAAAACCAATTTCCCACCCTGCTTGAGCGCTGCTTCATCAGGAGAAGCAACGGAACATTTTATATTCCATTTTTTGTAGTTTTGACCTGTATGATGTTTGCCCAACTCATAACCCCCCATACTGCATTCTACACTCACTTTAAGGGTCTTCGTTTGCTCCAAAACAGGAGCCAGTGGCTTGAGAGATAATTAATCACAACCTGGATCAGCCCGCAGCCCACATCTGAGTGTTGTTCAATGGCTGATTGTGTGCACTGGAAGAACTGAGCACATCACTTTTGGTCACACCACAAACGTTACGCAACGCAATGTGGCCTCTGCTCTCAATGATTCGACTCCCTGACACGTTTTCCTCTTTTGGCTCTGAAAAACCAGCTCTTCGTGCCCCCAGTAGGAGCTCTCAGCACCACCAGCCATGGTCTGGACATCACTGGCAGTGCAGGCTTTGAGTAATACCAATGTACATACTCATAAGACACACATGTGCCCCTCTGAACTGCCAGGATAGGAAAGTGGCACAATCTAAAAAGGATCCAACATTCTTATAGATGCAAATGTTCCCTGGAGGGCAGGAAAAGTCCAGCTAAGGTCCTCATTATGGCCCTGGCGGTCCGAAGACCATCAGAGCTGCGGTTGCGGTCTCACTGCCGATGGGCTGGCGGTGAAGAGTGCCACATTACAAGTATAGCGGTTTGGCTTCTGCCAAGCTGCCACATCTCCGCTGGTACCGCCAGGGTGGTAGGACAGCCGGGCCGGAGGACAGCACCTCTGGGCCAGCTGTCCACTGAAGACCGCCGGCGGTATCATGAGTCACCTTTCCGCAAGGGTTTCCGCAGTGGTAGCACCTCCATGAAAATCTTGGCGGAAAGGCTGCAGGCGACAGGATATTCCTTTCCCCACCCTCCCCCTTCGATTCCTTGACACCTTTCATGACAGCACCCTTTCCACCCCCCCTTCCATGACAGCACCACCCTCCCTGCATACACACAAACCCACATGCACGCCACATACACGCATTCACAACCCGCATACATACACGCATTCACCAACATGCATACAAACACTCTTTTACTCGCACCAACAGACATGCATTCACACAAACATACCAACACACTCATTTCAACAATCACACACATACACACTTACATTCACATACACATACACACTTACATTCACACACGCAGACATACACCCGCTCACACATGCACACACAACATTCCCCACCCTTCCACCGCCCTCCCCTGTTGGACGATCGACTTACCTTGTCCGGTGAGGAGGTCGTCCGCCAGGGAAAGGGACCTGGCGCTTCCACCGCCGGCAGCGCCCCGCCAGCAGGACACCGCCATGCCGTATTACTGCTCATAATACGGCGGGCGGAGACCTTTTGGCAAGGCAGTGACAGCTGTGGAACCGCCTCTGCGCCGCTGACTGCCAGCACAACTGCTGAAGGATTTCCACCCAAATTATGGTGGAAATCCTTCAGTACTCGTAATATGGCGTCCGGAAGACCGCCAGCACTGGTTATAAACCGCGGCTTCAGCGTAATGAGGGCCTAAGTCCTTCTACTGGGAAAATGTTCACAGTGAGCTCGCCCAGGCTTCCACTGAACGGTCACCACTGCTTAATTTGTAAAAAAAAAAGTAAGTGCCAGGGTCCTCGTCAGGAGGCCACTGCAAGTTGCACCACCCACTGTCCCTGCCAGCAGTGCCAATGACAGCACCAACACAACCTCTAATCACTGCACTCCTACATGTGTGAACATTCAGACTATTCCAGCCCCAAAAACTATAAGAAGGGCTGGGGCAGAAGGTATTAGTCACTTTTAATATATATTTACTGTTGTTGTGCTCATATAAAAAGTAGACAAACAGTGCCACTATGTGGCAGACTCTTATAAGGCCAATGTTGACAATTAAGTGCCAGTCCCGAGCACCGGAAACCACTGGCTCAAATTAAGCACTGACAGTGACCGGCCCTCAAACATACTCCTCTCTCATCACTGGATATGAGAAGCATTCCCAGCAGCACCTGTCCCCTGGAGTAAAACCAGTCACGTGTTACCATGCATGAGATCTGACTGAACATGTCTAAACTGAGCAGGCTTTAGAGGTGGGGCATGTGGGAAGTTCCCTCCATTTTTCTGTATCCCTTACTCCCTCAAATCCAGTGAAATAATGGGAACATTTCAGGTGGGCTTGATGCCTTAGTTCCTACTGAGGGTGTAGAAATAGCTTATTTCTGGAGACAAGCTAAATCCAGACCCAAGAGAGGAGGTGGGCACCTGCCAATCCTCTGACAAGCTAGTGTTAGGTGTCTCTAAGGAAGCTGCCAGGATTTGGTTATGAAACAGGAAGGCCTTTGCCAGAAAGGAACCAAAGCCATCTTGAATTATCAGAAAGTTTGGAATGAGGCTCTGTTAGAAGTCACACAACTCACAGTAGACCTTCTACGACCCAATCAGCTACAAGTGGTTTACTATTAGTTAACAGGCATCAAAGCCCCACCAATCAGAGGTCTGATTTTCCCTGTCATATACCTAACTCTGTACCTCATTTCAGTCACCAATCAGAGGTCTGACTTCCCCTATCATATACCTAGCTATGCACTCCACTTCACCACCAGTGAGGTTTCCCATTATTTCAGCTGCAGTGTGATCACCTTTAAGGCTGACTACCTCCTACCAGCAGCAGTTTTCCAAGACTCATGTCAAGTACTCAGACAAATTCAGAAATAGTGGACCTGAAAAAATTTCCCTGAAAGGACAGCAAGGGCTTGTAAACCTGTCCTATTTTCCAAGCACTACTTCTCATGACTAGTCAGTAGCACCAGCCTTGGATGAGCCTCCTTCCAAGCCAAGCCTGTTCACAGCTGCCCCTCTCTGTGCCGGTGTACCCTAAAATCATCACAAACCCTGTGTCTTCCAATGACTTCTTCGCCAACCTTTCAGTATTCTTCAAACGAGAGCAGTACTTGTGCAAGTTCAGAGTGTGGGTACCATGCCAGAATCCTTCCTTAAAGCTAGACGTGATGCTGTGTAGGTGGAACTAGCAGCTCTTGGTTTCTAGGCTGTGAGTCTCAGTAACCTGTTTTGAAGTCACTACAACCATGGAAAACTTGAAGTGTGAATTTTTGCACCCAAAGGATCCATTCAGCCTTCGGAAGATGGACACTCTGCTGATATGGACCTAAACATACTCGGACATAACACTGTGTTAAGATTGAATTTACTGCTTTGCCATGATAAAGCCAATTAGCATCTCTACAGGCGAAACTTGTTGACAGATTCTTCCCCATATATTGTCAAATAAGCATTAGTGATGTTGTACTGTTCTAGAAGCCATGAGTTCTTTTTTTTTAATAGAAAATCCATTAATTTGCCAGGATCTGCAATACTGCACATCACGGCTCATTCTAAAGGGGTGCAGAAGTCACGATAGAGAAACCTTTGAGGAACCCCTCTAAAGTCACTCAGATGTTCTGCCAGGGCCACCTGGAGACCTCCAGAGCATTCACCTCCACAGAGTGGAGAGCACATTAGGGAAAATTGTCCCAGATAAACAGAGACATATAAAGACTTTTGAGACAAGGAGAATGAGCCGCTCATCGAAGATCTGTCCAATAAAAACATTTAACAAAGGACCTCTGACGATCTTCATCCAAGAGTCCTAGACAACTTCCCTCTCCTTGCGTCCCGAATCCAGGGCTGGGACAGAGTCAACCGTGGAGAGGTATAGCTTTTTGTTTCTATCACCCTAATGATTACATAGACAGGATTCTCCAACTCCTTCTTCTCTCCCATCGGCTCTCAACACGTTTATAGGTGAATGTGCAGATGACAGTGACAGCACAGGTGTGGGGCCACCAGATTAACACCAGTAAGTAACCGCACCTCAAACCTGCAGCAGCACACCTCCGCACATGATATAAGAGCGATGGCCACAGTTCACCAACATTAAGGGCCTGATTTAGCATTTAGGGGTGGGGCTACTCTGTCACAAACATGACAAATATCCTGTTTGCCGTTTTACGATTCTATTATATCCTGTGGAAAACATAACAGGGCAGGTGGGATATCTGTCACATGTTTGACGGAGTAACGCGTCTGCCAGACTCTAAATCAGGCCGCTACTCTCTTTCATCAGATTCTGTTAGCTAAGTGGATACAGCCAAAGTATTGTGTCAATGTATATTGCAGCCAGGGTGCAAGCCCTGGACTTTCATCTAAATCCTCCCTGATTACCATCACTTCAGATCTTACCCATACCGAGAAACATCCTTCATGCTTGACTATTGCTATTACCCAATCAGCAATGGTAAACAAAATAAAAGTATAATTACATAATAAGATTATAACACATGGTTCCTGTTATGTATGTATCGCTCTCCCTTTCTCCCTCTGCTCTCTGCCTATGTCTCGATCTCGCTCACACTTTAACTCTTTCACTTTTTTGTTTTCACTCTGCATTTTTGCATCTCTCTCCCCCCCTCCACCCTGATCTTTGTGGCTCAGTAGATTAGTACATCCACCTCAGGACTCTGTGCTTGACTTAATGATCACAGCTTTGAATTCCTGAACTTCCAGTCAGCCTTTCATCCTTAGGAGGTCAATAAACAAGTATCACTGAGTTGGGTAACATTAACATCTGATATCCAATGTTAGGGATTGTGTGCCTTACAAATAGGTGTAGGCGAAATAATCTGTTCCTTCGGCGGAGCTGGTGGAATTTTGGCGACTCCGACTTACTTTTGTAATGTGGAGTGTGGCAGAATCTTTTCTCGTGTGATGCTCCAGGATTGTATGTTTGTGAACGCAAGTGAGATTTGGGTTTCCCCTAGCTAGACTGCAGGTTGCTAGGAAGACATGGGGTGACATTTTTCTAACGCAGGCGGTTGCACCCGTTCATGGTCAGAAGGCTGCAGCTTGAGTAGAAAACCTACTAGAGCGGCAGCAAAATCAACTCGATTGGCTGCGCCCTCTGGCACACCGTTCCGTGGTACAATTCACGCTGATTTTTCAGCGCGGTACGCGCTCATAGTGCCACATCACAAGCGGAAAATGCCTATTTCTGCCTATCAGCGGAACTCTGCAGAATCTCGCAAAGTTTTTGTGTAGCTCTGCTGAATTCCCCTGAGCCAAATTCTAGAAGTTCCATCCACCCCTACTTACAAATACACATGATATGCTACCTTGTTTTTTTTGCCTTGCTTCTGTGTCTCGTGTGCCTGCCTTCTCTCTTTTTTGCCTTCTCTCGCGCGCTGGGCATCGCTATCTCTTTCTCACACCCTCTCATTTTATGACTATTTTTCACTCTCTTTAACTTTGCTTTTCTGCCGTAGACTCTCTTTCTATGTCTCTGCTATTCTGATTCTCATTGACTCTCATTGTGTGTTTGCCTCTGTGTCTCTTTTTGTCTCTCTTTCTCCCTCTTGCTTTCTTGCTTTGATTTTGTGTCCCTCGCTCTCTCTCTTTTGGTCTCTAGGTCTCTTTATTACTCTCTCTGTCTTTATCTCTCTCTCTCTCTCTCTCCCTCGTTCTCCAGCTCTGCCTCTGATCTTCTGTCTCAATCTCTATTCATCATTCTTCATCTCTTTCTCTCTTGCATTCTGTCACTGTGTCTCCATTTCTTTCTCTTTCTCTCTTTCCCTCTGCGTCTCTCATTCGTTCTCGCTCATTCTGCAGCTCTCCCTCTGACACTCTGAGGGTCATTCTGACCCTGGCGGTCGGTGGCCGCCAGGGCCACCGACCACGGGAGCACCGCCAACAGGCTGGCGGTGCTCCAACGAGCATTCTGACCGCGGCGGTTCAGCCGCGGTCAGAAGCGGAAAGTCAGCGGTCTCCCGCTGACTTTCCGCTGCTCGTGTGAATCCTCCATGGCTGCGGAGCGCGCTCCGCAGCCATGAGGATTCTGACCCCCCCCTACCGCCATCCTGTTCATGGCGGGAAAGCCGCCATGAACAGGATGGCGGTGGGGGGGTCGCGGGGCCCCTGGGGGCCCCTGCCGTGCCCATGCCAATGGCATGGGCACGGCAGGGGCCCCCCGTAAGAGGGCCCCGCAAAGTATTTCAGTGTCTGCCTTGCAGACACTGAAATACGCGACGGGTGCCACTGCACCCGTCGCACCTTCCCACTCCGCCGGCTCGATTACGAGCCGGCATCCTCGTGGGAAGGTCGTTTTCCCCTGGGCTGGCGGGCGGTTTTTCAGCAACCGCCCGCCAGCCCAGGGGAAAACTTGTAATACCCGCCGCGGTCTTTTGACCGCGGCGCGGTATTTTGGACGGCGGCATCCTGGCGGGCGGCCTCCGCCGCCCGCCAGGGTCATAATGAGGCCCTCTGTCTCTCAGTCTTGCTCTCTCTCTCACCCACTGTGTCTCTCATCCTTACTTTATCTCTCATTCCACAGCTATCTCTCTCTCCTCTCATTCCTTCTTTCTCTTTCATTGTGCAGCTCCCCCTCTGACTCTTAGAAGACGGTTCTGACTGTCTGGTCCGCCCTGATTTTCTGTTTTTGGATCACCTGTTTTTTTACCTTTTACTGTGAGGGAGCCTCATAGTTTGGGACTTATCCACAGTAAACTCACGGTAAAATGGGCTGCACATGTTTACCGCTAGTGCTGCCTTATTAAGCAAAGTATGCTGTGACACAAAATGGGTAGTAGGTCCAGGGCTGGTTATACATGATCACATGTGCACACACGAAGAAGAGTGGAGCCTGGGAACACCATTACACGTCCTATGCTAAACAAATGCAGCAATGAGAGAGCGCTGTCATGCTCCCTCGGAGGTGAGGGGTCCCGGACCCCATCCCATGGCCTCACAAGGAAAGAAAGATGGGGGACGCAGTTGCACAACCTGCAAAGATGGCAGAAGGGCCCCACAAGGAAGTAAAGATGGGGGACACCATTGCGCCACCCCCCCTCTCCAGGAAGCTGGCTCGAGAGACCCCGGATCCCATCCTGGGGCCCCACCAAGAAGCGAAGTTGGGGAGCACTGTCATGCTCCTCCTGAAGGCGGAGGAGGGTCCCAGGACCCAATCCCTGGGCTCCAAGGGTGCAGAGGAGGCAGAGGGAGTGCTGCGCCCTTCCCCCATGCACCACACTTCCTCCATGCAGACCGCCTAGCCGCAGCACCTAGATGCCTCTGCCCGTTGGAGCAGGCAGACTCACCCCGATGAGCCGACTCCTGCGGCAGCACGGGAAGGTGCTGACCATGTGGGGTGCCAGCGAGAGGCAGCCTTTGGTGTGCTCCCTGTGCTGCTCCCATCCCCAAGCACTCACCTAGAGTTGGGGGAGTTCGGGTGGGATCGTACAGGTGGTGATCCCTCCTGATGGCAACACAGCTCCCCCCAGCACTGCGGGAGAGCTGCTCATAAGATAAGCACGCTCCAGCAAGGAGCGCCCCATATTGCCCATGTTTTAGCTCAGAAACTGCTAGTTTTGGGCTTATGGTGGCCCCAGGAGGATGGGGTCACCACCAACGTGAACTAAATGGATGGGGGGGAGGCTGAAGGAGGAGCGCAGCCCCCCGCAAGGAGTTACCAAATGTCCCCACCCTCAGCTTTAGGGGACTTTTAGATGATAAGCCCACAAGGGTTTCAAGTGCTTTCAAGTCTGGTCCCCTGTTGGAACTTTTGTTTCGGAGTGGTGGAAACCTGTGCCCCCTGAGGGGTGAAGGGTCATGGCTGCAGCCCTTGTGGCCCTGGATGGTGTTAACAACAGGATTGCTAACAGACAGGGCCCCCCTCTATGGGTGAAAAGGCTGTAACTACAGGTGTTTTTAAGGCAATGGAGTCCTTTAGGGACTTCAAATGGTAGTATGTTGTGCTAAATGTATTTTTAAAAACGTATGGCTGCGCTGGTTGTGGCCAATGCTATGACTTTTGTCAGATCATATGAAAAGGCACCCTCTAGGGTTGAAATCTGGCATTACATCATGATTAACAGCAGAGTGATGTCCATAGAGGTTTGTGTCAACTGTGCATCATTCTTATGTTGAAATAATACCATGTGGGTTATGATAAACCCTGGCCCACACCTTTAGGGGTGTGGGTAGAGTGCGTGGATCATGCTGAGAGGTAATCCTACCAATGCCGACCACTCCAGCCTGCTTAGACATGGTCCTTGTTGATGCTTATTAGAGTAATGAGTCTGACAGCCACTACTGATCGAAGTACAGGTACTTCTTTGCCAGAATCAGGGGCTCTCACTCCCAAGCTACAGTCAAAGATTGCATTAGACTACAAATTAATGTTCTGCCATCTAGGTTGTTGGTTTATTCCTCCTCTTGGGAGAGACTATATGATGCACAATGTCAAAAGAAGTTCAATCAATTTATGTATATTGTAAATTGTTGCATAGTATTGGGTAGTGCGTATGTTATAAATGTACTTTCACTTTATCAAAAGAAAAATCACCGGACTGGACATTCTTGTGTGCTCGTGAACGGAGATTACTAGCCCACACCACCTCCCCTGAGTGAGCCTTGGACTGCTCTGCAACGCTACCCCTATGAGAGTCAAGCACTACAGTGGGGTGTTTGGTTCCCAGTGGTGGTCGAGTGCAGACCCATTACTTGTGCAGGCCACACGACTGATGACCCACCCTCCAACACTGACACTCTGTCTCTCAGTCTTGCTCTCTGTTTCTCTCTCTCTTTCTCTATCTCTGTCTCTCTTCCTTTCTTTAGCTCTCGTTCTGCAGCTCTCTCTAGGTGTCTCTCTGTCTCTCTGCCTCTCACTCTCTCTCTCTCTTTCTTTCGTTCTCTCTCTTTATTTCTCTCCCTCATTCTTTCTCTCTTTCTTTCTCTCTCTCTCTCTTGCCTCTCTCTCTTCTCTCTTTCTTTCTCTCTCTATTTCTCTCTCTTTCTTTCTCTCTGTCTCTCATTCTCTCTGTCTTTCTCTCTCCCTGCCTCTCTCTCTCTCATTCTTCCTTTCTCTCTGCGTTTGCATCTCTCTCTCTCTCTCTCTTTCTCTCTCTGTCTCACATTCTTTCCCTCTCTCTCGCTCTGCAGCTCTCTCTCTCTCTTTGTCTCTTTGTCTCACATTCTTTTCCCTCTCTCTCTCTCTCGCAGCTCTGCAGCTCTATCTCTCTCTCTCCTCCTCTCTCTCTCTCACTCTCTCTCCTCTCTCTCTAGTGTTCTGCAGCTCTCTCGCTTCTCTCTCTCTCTCTCTCTCTCTCTCTCTCTCTCTCTCTCTCTCTCTCTCTCTCTCTCTCTCGTTGTTCTGCAGCTCTCTCTCTCTCTCTCTCCATCTCTCTCTCTCTCTCTCTCCTCTCTCTCTCTCTCTCTCTCTCTCTCTCTCTCTCTCCTCTCCTCTCTCTCTCTCACTCTCTCTCCTCTCTCTCTAGTGTTCTGCAGCTCTCTCTCTCTGTCTCTCTCTCTCTCTATCTCTCTCTCTTCTCTCTCTCTAGTGTTCTGCAGCTCTCTCTCTCTCTCTCTCTCTCTCTCTCTCTCTCTCTCTCTCTCTCTCTCTCTCTCGTCGTGTTCTGCAGCTCTCTCTGCCTCTCTCTCTCTCTCTCTCTCTCTCTCTCTAGTGTTCTGCAGCTCTCTCTCTCTCTCTCTCTCTCTCTCTCCTCTCTCTCTCTCTCTCTCTCTCTCTCTCTCTCTCTCTCTCTCTCTCTCGTGTTCTGCAGCTCTCTCTGCCTCTCTCTCTCTCTCTCTCTCCTCTCTCTCTCCTCTCTCTCTCTCTCTCTCTCGTGTTCTGCAGCTCTCTCTGTCTCTCTCTCTCTCTATCTCTCTCTCTTCTCTCTCTCTAGTGTTCTGCAGCTCTCTCTGTCTCTCTCTCTCTCTCTCTCTCTCTCTTCTCTCTCTCTAGTGTTCTGCAGCTCTCTCTCTCTCTCTCTCTCTCTCTCTCTCTCTCTCGTGTTCTGCAGCTCTCTCTCTCTCTCTCTCTCACTCTCTCTGTCTCTCTCTCTCTCTCTCTCCTCTCTCTCTCTCTCTCTCTCTCGTGTTTCTGCAGCTCTCTCTGCCTCTCTCTCTCTCTCTCTCTCTCTCTCTCTCTCTCTCTCT